>NW_015112721.1:165464-197443 GCF_001443285.1 Poecilia latipinna
TTTGTCCAAAAGGGGTAGTGGGTTTTTCTCTTTTTTTTTTTTTTTCTTTTTTTTTTTTTTTTTTTTTTTTTTTTTTTTGCACAGGAAGAGAGCCAGACCTTTTCTTATTCTGAGGAGTCATTTGTTTTAGCTATTTTTATCTTTAGTACTGAGACAATCTGTTTTGGCACCAATTCAGCTGCTTGCTACAGTTAATAGACTAAAATAAACTTTACAGGCAGAGATATTTCCAAACAATATATTACATTTTGAAACAAGTCTGATCAACTGATGTCTTAAAAATCAGATCAGAAAACTACAGTCAGACTGCTGTAATTCAAAGCCACTAAATGCTTCTAAATGAAGCTATACACCTCCAAAGTACCAACTGTTTCACACTGAGCGCTCCTCATTTTAACCAGTTATTGCAAAAGTTAAATGGGACACTAAAACAAACAGACCATGCTGTTTCCATAAAAGTTACCACATTTAGCACTATTATATTTTACATCAAGTTCATGCTGCTTCTGCAATTGAGAGGGTAAGAAGCGGGTTGCACATGCTTATAACAGGCTGGACTCTGCAGAAGGAGTATATTTAGCTAGAAAACACTCAAACACGGTTATCAGGTGTCTGTGTACATGTGCGTGTATGTCTGGATGTGCATGCAGCTATGGGTATTTGCATGTCTGCTCTAGTTTGTCACCTGAGTTGTGTGCATGTGTCTGCATGTGTGCATGTGTGAGTGTGTGTGTGTCAGCTCAAGGCAAAAAGACCATTTTATAAGTGGTAGTGTCTGGAAACCAGAACCCCAAATTCACAGGTGGTTTATGGTCCAAATAGGGAGGAAAGTGCTCATTGTTTTCCGCAAGACAGCGGGAAGGCCGTTATTGTTGGGTTTAAATTTCCTTAGGTCAGCTTCAAGTGTTATCAGCAGCTATTTTAGTTTTTCCTTCCCAACAAATGAAACAAAAACAGTAAGGAAAATTATTTATATTTCATTGTTATAATAATCTACATGACACATCTGACAGGAAAGCGTGGAAGTCTTGTTGACAACACCCCCGTCTCAAAGTCAGAATTTCTTAGGTATCAAGATATGTGTCAAACTGAGGAAGCACAGAGCTGCCACTTCAAGAAAAACAGAACCATGTCATGTCATAAAGTATTGTACCAACGAAGCTTTGCACATCAGGCCTGTAAAGTGTTTTTTCTGCTTTTTCATGTGTAATTCAGCATTTGTGCTTCCTGACTCTGTGAATACCTTTTACTCAAAGGATTAAATCTGAATCAATTTCTGTCTGAAGTGGGATAATTTCTTCTTATATGTTGTTAATCTTCACAAATTTGTGCAACAAATTGAGGCAGCAGTTAACACAAACTGTGTATGGGTTGTGTTGTTAGGTCCAATGCCATATTACGGAAAGAAGAAAAGCAAAAAACCTTTAATGACCAATGAAACACACACCAATCAGATCGCTGGGTTAGATTTCTTATGTTTGATTGTTGCATAGCTTTGACAGGCTGACACTGACTTTAGCTGATTCCCCTTAAAGTAGAACATCACTGGCTTTAAAGAAATGCAGCATGTGCTCAATGATGCATGATTCACACATCTTATGTAAAACACATTTAAATTAATCACAGCTGCCTGGAGAAACTGCAGCCTTTATTTGTTTTCAGAATAATTGAGTTGCATCTGCATACTTAAGACAGAAAACTATTTCAAACTGTTTCATATTTATCACCAATTGAAAACAAAGGACAGGTAATTGCACCACAGCTACCAAACCTTTCATATCAGTGCTGAATTTCTTTTATTTTGTTCATACATAAAACAAACCCTAAAAATTAAAATATAACCAGCCTGCTGAAATAGTCACACTTCCATATGAAAAGCTTGCTATATCTAACTGTTTTGTGTATAACTACTCTTCAGCTACCACTAAATAATAAGTGCTGCTGAAACTTTAGAAGAAGAGCTTAAGTTTCACCATAATCTACTTCATTCAGCCTCCACGCCCCTTGCAGAGCTTGTCAAATGGCATGCCACTGTAAATTACCTGAGGAATGGGGGGCCCTGGCATGCTGGTTAGCTTTTCCAGATGTTGGAGCTCGGGAAAGCCAGCCATTGTTTAGGCAGAGTTCCGGGAGAAATTTCTCACGACAGGTGTGGAGGTAAAAAAGGAGACAGGGCTTGGCATGAGGCAAGAAAAATGAGTGGAAAACGGGGAGGAAGTGGGACTGGGGTTACAGTTCAAGTTTTGGGTGTTGGGGGGTATTGATGAATGGATTTTCCCTTGGAACATTCTGTTCTCCATCTGAGGCTAAAGATACAACGCCACAACTGATTTTCATCTGATGGCATCAAAACACAAGCCTGAGCAGAGTCTTAAGTTGTGTTGCCAACTTTATTGTAAAGGACTAAAAATGTAAACGCATACAACTTATAAATACTGGAAGTAGCAGACATAAATAAATCATTCAGTGATCATTTGAAAATAACCTTTTGATAACAAAAAAAACCTTAATAATCCTGCCAGGTCCTGTAGCCAGTGGTAATGTGGCAGTATTGCTTAATTCAACTAAATTAAGATAATATCTGCCACCTAAAATGAAGAAGCTTCAACATTTCTGGTTAAATCAGTACTTGCACCAATTCCAATGAATATCTTTGCTGTATTTGTAATGCAAATGACAATCAGTGAATCTGACATGAAGGGCGTTAAGGGAATCCATCACATTTAGATGCCGTTGCTTGTTGAAAGTGCTAACTTTCTAATCACACATTTAACTCTTACTGAAAACTGTTAATTAACGGACATGTTAACAGACAGATGTTTCCAGAACATACTGATTAAATGCTGCAACAAAAACACTCAGTACACACACGCACACACACACAAATGGAGAACAATGGGGCCCCATTAGCTCCATTGACCGTAATGAGCCAAATTAGTACCCAGCCCATTCTCTTGTGATCTGAAAGCTTGTGAAAAGCGTGAGACTTCTTTTGAATTTCTCTTGTGCTCCATGACCTCCTTTGTCTCCCGCTGTAGGTTGTCATTAACCTCTGAACCCTTTCCTTCTACTCTCATCTCTACAGTGAACACCGCCCCCATCTTTTCCTTCGTAATACCACCCCAGCTTCTTTTCCCTGCACTCTCCTACCGTCTCTACCCTCTCATTTCCCTCACTTCTTGTAAACACATGCCTGAACTCTCTCTGAATCTGTTTCCCTGTCTGGCTCCTTTTACCGTTACTCCCTGTATCTGAAGTAAATCTTAAAAAGCTTTTGTCCCAACATGTATTGTGTTAAAAGTGTTTTATGTATCGGGGCTACATCTGTTTAAACTCTGGATATGCTCACTTTTTTTTTTTTTTTTAGCAACCAACTTCCTGATGAGTCAGGAGGTCGTTAGGGTCATAGTGTGATCAACAAAACACAAATACTCTCTCTATTTTAAAAAACAAAATCAACAAATGAACAGAGTTTGTATATGGATGAGAACTGCAGGGATCAGAGCATATTTCAGAAACAGACCTGAACAAGAGCATAAGTCTGTTATCCCTTTTAAATTAAAGGCAACTCTTAGTAAAAGTCTTGAAGGACTCTTCATTCCTTAATATGTTTGCTTCTAACTAACTAAACTTGCAAACCTGCCATTGATCTATGCTCCTACAGTGCGACAAACTCACCGAGTGTCGATTTAGGACTTTCTGGACCAAAAAGGAGCGACAACAAATATAGAACAGTATCTGATACCAAAATTAAATCCTACACTGCTGTTGCTATCACCAGTGTCTCTCTTTTCTAGTTTGAAGCGGTTTTTGTAAGGCTCCTTGCCCTCTTTTAAGACTTTCTTTCCATTTATGTGATTCTATTGCTTTAATAAATTGCACAATCTCTCACAGGGGACAGAACAGTAGCATCTCTGTTACTATTTTAATGGCTGCTGGCGACAGTTGTCGCTGCATCTGAACAATAAAAAGTCACATCCATTACTGACAACTTAAACTTTAAATAATCTTAGTAGTAAAAAAAAACACAAAAAAAACATACATCACGAAAAAATTGTGAATTCTGCATTTCATAGTGATCTGTGTTGTTTGTGAAAATAAGTTGCAGTCAGATTCCATTGAACAGGTTGAATATCCCACTGGCATCCATTGTGCATTTCTGATAACTTAAAATAATAAACAACAAATATTACACTCTAAACAGTCCTTCCCAAAGTTATTATTGTGCACACTTCAGTTGTAAGCTTGATAATCACTTTTCAATTCACGTTTCAGTAGATTTACCAGATGCAGGTCACAAAGTTACACTTTCCCATCACGTTAGTTAAATGTATAAAAATACAATAAATGATACCGTTTGCCAGACAATAAGATAGTATTTCAGGACAAACAAAGAAATTCCTAAATTGATAAAAATCTGGTGTACATTGGTCAGCTAAAAGCCAAAAGCATCTCTCAACAGCTTGTTCTGTTCTGTTCTTCGCTGGAGTTTATTCTAGAACTGGGCGTAAACTGACAGTCCTGCAAGAAAGTATTTGGTGATTTCTACTGTACAACTTGGTAATTATTTGATAAATAAGGTCTCCGAGCCTAAAGTCATCTCCAAACTAACAAACCCCTGAATCTCCAGCAACAATCAGTTGAACTTACAACCTTTTTCCGCTAGTTAAACTGCACTGTCCATCTCCGTCTGTCTTTCCTCTCTTCTTGTCCTCTCTGCTTTGGCCCAGTCCCCAGGGAAGGCTTATACCTACCTCCAGCGCAGCTTAAGAAGAAACAGATGTTTTTTGTCATCCCACATCAAGGAGCCCAGACGGCTCCAACAGAGACGTGTAAAGGGAAGGGAGGTTGGCCTTTCAGCTTTATCAGCTGCATTGTTTGTGCCACGTAGATTTGATCCAAGAGGAAGCACACGGGCTGTGTTTAGATTCTGTCGTGAGTTATGCTGCCAGGTATAAGCAGGCAGATCATTTCTTGTGAAAAATTAGACAATCACAGGAAAATCCAGGAAGTGTTTGTTTTACGAGAGGAGAACCTGTAAATAAGCTTGCTGGGCATTCCCAGAGGAAAGACAGTTGACCTGTGAGGAAAAGGTCGATGAAAGTTCTTCTGCCAGGTTGGTAAATTCGTAACTTTCCATCTGAACTGACATAAATTTGTGAGAAAAGTTTGGAATACACACACACACACACACACACACACACAAAGGTTCACGCCGACAAATGTGAAATGAGAAATTGGCCACCAGAGTGGGAGGTGGAGGAAGTGAACATGGAGGATGTTGCAGAGGCCCAAGAAGAGGTAGTATTTTGATTTTCTTGTTGAATTAGACTTTCTTTAGGAGTAGGGAATGGAATCTTTTCATGTATAATAGTTTATGGGTCTTTTAGTATCCACTGACAAAATGTCTTAATCCGTGGACGAGTAAAATAAAAACCTGGTAAAGTTCATCTCGCATATAAATCTGTTTAAATCTATTGTTTTAAGATGTTTATGGATGTATTTTTGTGTCTTCTTGTGGGAAACCAGAATGTTTGGATATGGAGCAATTCGTTCAAATTGTCCTTAATTCCCAAGTAATTCCCAGAAACTTCCCAATAAAAATTCACAATAAAAGTTTCAAGCTTTTGAGTTTCAAAATCTTTGGCAACATCCTGATTGCCTTTTCACTCTGACAAACATTCCCCACTAACATAATGGAATAAAGACACTGAGCTTAAGAAACTCTGCAAAGGAGTATGTTGAAGAAAAAGAGACGGCGTCATCTTCTGTGGCCGCCTTTCTCTCCATTATTAATGACCAAGAACAACGGTCGTCCTCCATGTTCAGAGTTAAGTGATCTGGCTTCTCTGCCTCATTAGTCAGGTAGTGAAAAGGACAACATGGCGACAATTAAAGCTAAAGAGATGGAACCATGGGGGTACATAAGCTACTCTCTCCCCTCAGACACAAAGGCTCCATTAGCCACTGGGTCTTCGGCTCCACACTCATGTGGAGCAGCAGGAGGGCCACCTGGGAGGACTTAACAGACCCCCGATCTGAATAGACCTCCTTCTGAAACCGTAAAATCGACAAGATGGGCTCTTAACTCACTGCGGCTGCTCTTTTGTCATTCAGATCAAATCATCATTGTGACAGCTGAGGTTTCAGTGGACCAAACATTTCTACTCTGACATGCTGACAGCATGGATAGCTAAATCTGAGCTGGAAAAAGACGACGCAGTGAACAAATCCATATTTTCTACTTACAACCGCAGAAAAAATAAAAATAATAATGTTTTGGGTTCATGCAAAAAAACACTTATCTTTTAAAAGTTAGCATAGTAAATAAAAGAAATACTTTGTATCCTGATCTGCAGCTGCAGTCCACTAAACTAATATCTACTAAAAATTTCGACTTCAGATGACATCAGCCTTAAGCTTTACAGCTAACCTTACCGATGCCGTAGCGCCACACCACTGCTTGTTCTGATAAGCTTTTTGATAAAGTGTCCATGTTTATTCTTGCTTTTATTGCCAGGCCAAGTTTGTCCTTACTTCAAGGCTTAGGAAGGGTGGTGTTACTGTCGATTACTGAACAGTCTGGTCCTGGCGGATAAAGTTTTATTAGTCAGTGTTTGTTTTTCCACCGAAAAGCTTTCTAGAAGAAAAGTCACAGTGTTCAAGCTTTGCACGCCAATGTTTCCAAATTAACGACCGGCTTAATGCCACTTTTACGTAACGGCATGGCATCTTAAGTTGATGCAAATAAAATCGAAAATGACGTAATTAACATATGAGGTTCAGAGGCTTTACAAAGTTGAAGCAAGCGACCGATTTATCTCTCCTCGAAGATCTGCATGTAAGCAGTTCTGTCAGCCTCAACGCGCCTCCATATCTTTATGATTCTGTGCTGACCTCACTAAAAATGAGTGAACAACCAATGCTCGGGCAATTCAACAGATTATGAAAGTAGAATACTTAGTTTTGTACAAAGATTTATGACTGCTAACATGGCTTATCTAATACAGAAGGCCTATTTAGGCCTTGCAAGAGTCTTTAAAAAAGACGACTGAACAGCATTCTCTTTTACATAATTGAAGACTGCGGCAAAAACTCAGTGCTTTCAGTCAAGCAAAACGTCATCTGAAATGTAAATATTGAACCAGAATAATGATTTTAAATACATATAGATACTAAAATATATATAAAAAATTGTTCCATAATTAAACTTGAGCTTGAGGGAAGCAAATGTAAAACATATCTGAATTTCATTCTTTTTAACAATGAGGTTTCCAGATTTAAGCAAATATTTTTGCTGCACTACTAAAGCTGTGAAGCACAAAAGTTTATTTTTGAATTCCCAACCGTTTTAACAGAGGTTGTGTTTTAAATACAGAGGTTCTTCTTCAGTACACATGCAGACATGGAACCTGTGCTTGATAACTTTTCAAGACTGAATAAAAACTTCATATAAAATCAAACAGATAAATATGCCAACAGATCATTAATAAGCGACTAGTGAAAGAAAAGTCCGTAAGTTGCTACTTTTAGAGCTTTGCCCGCACCGGCCATTATGAGAAATTTGGTGTTCCTTCTGCATGGAGCTCTCTTCTCATGTCCACATGAGGTTAACTAAATAATTGAGTGTGTGGGCTCAGGCAAAACTTAAAAGTGTGGCACACTCCCAGTCTGGAGAATGGTGTTCGTGACACTTGTGTGTGGGAAGAGACTGTGTGGTAAGAGGGGAACAAAGTGCAGCGAGGCGGAGCTAAGTTTGTACACAGCACATCCAAATCTGACTCACAACAAGCAGGCGCAGCAGCTCTAGACAGCATTGTTTTGGAAATTACGACCACGGCCACTGCTACCCCCAACTCCCCCCCACAGCTCCCCCAGCATGCCAGCCTGGCTTATGTGACCAACAATAAAAGCCACAGTGATCACAGTGTGTGTGTGTCTATGTGTGACCGTGAATTCACTGTCCTCCTGAGGTTGTTTATAGAGAGCAGTGGAGAGGCATACATCCAGGCGCATCCCTCAATCTGCCAGAGTCTTAAATTATGAAGCTCTGTTCTCACACACACTCATTAAGGTCTGCTGGTGTGAGTCCTTGAGAGAGACGGCGCTGTCTGGCATGCAGCCAGATGGTTTATTTCACACATTCAGAACATTTTTCACACTTTTTCCACTCGCGTCAGACTCAACAGAGTCCTAAAAGATGCTAAAGCAGGACGCCCGCTTGCAGCAAGCAGCAGCAGACTGTAGTCAGCGGTGCTAAAGCATACACCTGTTCCTCTCTATCAAAGCGAGTAATAGCAGAAAACGTCTCATTCACGCAAACACGCCAAAAGGAAACCTACACTACTTTTGGCGCATTATTCTGAACACGTGTCAGTGTTGCAGGTTGTAAAAAAAGTTTAGCACTAACTTGTGAGTGTTTGTGATAGAGCTTGTTTGGAGAAACTCAGGGGATAAAGCTGCTCCAGTTGTGTCTCCAAACTCTGCGACTACCCTGCTGAAGCCCGTCCAGCCCCTCCCTCTGTGGAACAACACTCCACCACTTTAAATGTGTCAGCATTGATTCAGCATCCACTCAACAGAGCAGTTCTAAAAGGCTTGACTTCAGAGTTCATAAAATGTTCCACTTATCTTTTTACATGAAAAAGTTTCTCAAATATACTTAATTGGAGGCGCAAAGTTGCAGCTAGTCAATCAAGATTTGTCAGTAAAAAAAACATGCATTTTAAAAAGTGCAGTGGATTTTTTTTTTTTTTTTTTTTTTGCGTGGCATATTTATAGTCTTTTAAGCCTGGCTTTTACATTTTTAATGATTCTCCGAGACATGAAATAATCATAACTAAATAATTATGATGCACCGGTTAAGCTTGGTTATTAATTATTAAAAGCATAGCAGAGAAAAGACTAATGCAGCTGATCTGCTGCATCAGCAGTGAACGGGTACTATTTGACTTAATTCATCTGACACAGCTGAAAGTTTAAGTAAACAGAACCATGACTATTCACATTTTACAGGAATGTTCTGTCTCCTGAACACTGCTGAGGAATCTGCTTGAAAATAAAACAACACAATAATAGTCACGTACAGGATGAGACATTTACTGCAGAACATTAAGTTCACTGCAGGACATAAACGTCAAGTTCCAGGGGCTCTAAAAGATAGCTAAACATGTTAGAAAAGAGTAAACTTACCTCAAATGAATAAAGCAAATATTTGTGGCTGACATTATTATGTTTCCCAAATTTAGCTTTATGCTTTACAGTCTCGGTTGTTGTGAGTTAGTTTAGACTGCTGCTGTGCCCAGCAGGAGGTGGGATCATGAAACTCCAATTCTAGGTCAATCATTCATTCAGAAGAAACTATGAAAGTCTTAAAATAGTCTTAAAATTACTTAAAATTATCTTAAAATTTACAATATTTCTTACAAATTAATTAATAAATATGTGTATTTGATATCTTCACATCCTTCTGTTCTCTTTTTCTTCCCATAGAAAATACTCCTGGACAAATGCCTCCGTTTCTGCCCGTTCCTGTCTTGGACCTTAACAAGTTTGCTGCTCCAATTGTGCCTGGTTCTGATGGAGATTTTTTTTTTTTTTCTAAAAAGGATAAAAGGAAGTTGTTCTGCTCCACTGTCGCCACAGGCTTGCACAGGATGAAAGATTATTCAAAAGTCACAATGACTATTGTGGATGTTTGTGTCATCAGTACACTGTTTTTAAGGAGTTTATCAGCAATGATTGTATAGTTCATCCAAGTTAAGGCTTTATATCTATGTTCAGGTTATTTTGAGGGCCAGATGTTTGAGAAACATCGGTTTAGACACCAACACTGGATAAAGTCTCAACATTGATCATCATTTAGGTTAAAATCAGCCTTGTTTATGCAGGAAATGATGCATAAACATATGGGAAATGCCTTCTATAAGTTTCAGAGTTATTCTGGAATATTTGCATTGCAGTAAAACAATAAATATTCAAAGATAATAAGAAGATACAGGTAGTAAAAAATATGCAAAGTAAGACTCTTCAAAATAAAATTAAAAAAAAATCTACACTTATGCTTCTTTTTATTGTCCCAAACTTTATCTTCCTAAGACAACCCTAACCACTTCAAAAAAATCTTCAACAGCAACCAAATAAACACATCCAGAAACTCCAACAGAAAGACCCTAAACCGAGCTCTCCTCCTCTTCCTCGCTGCCATTTACGCTTAGCCGTTAGCCCCCACTGAACCAGCCAGCTGTCTTCTCTCATTACCAATCAGCCGACCTGCTTTGCCTCAAACTGCACCCAAGTGCAGCCGAGAGAGAACCCTCCATTCGTCCCCTTCTCCTCCCTTTGCTTCTGTCAGAATCCGAAAACACATGGATGAATCAGTGAAGTCGCATCCATGGGCTCATCCTCCGTGGAAGAGGATGTCCAGCTCGGTGCCATCTTCCTCACGGATGAATGGACGCAGCATGCCACGGCTGGGATTGATGGGACGTGGCAGAGCGACAGAGGTGGCCGGTCAGGCTGTGAACAATTACAAAGATGTGAGAGCAGCGGCGAGAAGGGCTGCTCTCACAGCTGTCAGCCACTCACATGGAGGCTGTCAGGAGATGGAGATCTGTCAGATCATGTTTCATGATTTTCTTGACTACAATGAATTATGGATTGAGTCATAAGCCCATGAGGGAATGGAACTAATGCAATAATAGCAGCTGGGCTTAACGTCTAAAATATTTACAAGATAATACAATGAACCAGCCAAGTAACTATAGTAATTTTGGAGGAGCTCCAGAGAGCCACAGCTCAGGTTGGCTATTAGTCAGGCACTCGGCAACTCTGAATCTGGTTTTTATGAGGAAGAGTCAAGAAAGACAGCCGAGATATATCCCAGTTTTTTTGCACATCACCTTGAACGTTCACATGTCACCATACTGCTACCATCAGAAGAGAAAGCAAAGTCATTTGAGTTGGAAAAAAGCTAGATGGACCTAAAAACAAGAACCCGTTAAAGACTGAAAACGACTAAATGCTGCAGGATACTGCCTCTCATTGATACACGTTAGAATGGCCTAGTCAAAGTCCAAACCAGTTCAGTAGCAACAAGAATTGAAAATTACTGCTCAAGAGGCTCTCCATCAAACCTGGCTGAGTTTGAGCTATTTCACAAAGAATAAAGGAGAAGAGATAGATTTTGACAAGTAGAGGTGAACATTATATTAAATTGCAACTATTATCACAATGTCACTGTGTGCAATATCCCAATCAACACAAAATAGACTCATTATTTGACAGGATGCTACATTTCAGGTGTAATGCATCCATGATGAAATGTTTGGCCAACTATGTGGACTGTATCTTCCTTCAAAGCCAACAGATGATGTTAAAGCTCATGGAGGGCAGAGGAATAATCATGTTTTTTCACATCGTCATGGCTATGTTCAGGAATATTATCGAGTCTGCATATTTTCCTGAAACTGTGCAATAAAATCAATCAGATTCTCATAGTTAGGTTCAAACATTTAACCCTAATTTTAGCTTCTGGAAGCAAACTAGCAAGCAGTAATGGTAAATCTTCCAACAAAGACAAAGCCACATGAAAGTTTATATTCAAAAAGTATTTTAATAACTTTTGAGGGGGAAGAAGAAAAAAAAAAAACTTTGCTCTTCAAATTGTTACTTGAGTGAAGAAGATTCCACACCCCGATGTTTACAAAATAGAAGAAATGCCAGTTTATGAAATAGATGGCAGGTCTTGCTGGAGCGTGCAACCAGCTGTCCTTCGTGACAGTGGCTATTACTTTAACATATAGTGTCTGCCTAAATGCCTGGATGCAGACTGTAACTGTGGAGCTCAAGTTTTAATAATTTCTTGCTCTTTTTCCAATAGTCCCCCCCTCCTTACAGTTGTTAGAACGTTCCCACAAACTTTTAGCACAATGGGCGACAAGAAGCTGTAAATTCAAATTATATGACTGGTGGGTTTGTTTTATTCTGTAAGTGTTTGAAGTTTTACACTGCACTGAATGTCAAGTGTCTCAAACCAGCTGCTCATCTGAAACACACACACACACACACACAAACAAACACACTCTGTATACCCAGAGGGAAGATGATGTCATTAGCAGTGTACATTTTCCCCCTTTAATTAGAAACTCGAGCTTCCCGCCATAACTTGGAGATCTTTACATGTAACCGAGGGGCTAACAAAACGAATGTTTAATGTTTCCGTTAAAGAGCAGTGTTCAAACGGAAGGCACATACAAAATCTTAATAGCTGCCGTGGTGGAGCTGACTGACATTTAACTGATAAAAAGCACGAGTGACCAAGTGAAAACTAAAACCAGACAATGTTCTGCAGTTTCTGCTTGCTCTTTGCAGCAGGCATTGATGTGGTTCAAACAAATCAGATTAAAAATGTACTCAACAGCACAAACAAAACAAAACAAAACAAAAAAATGGTAAAATTGAATAAAAAGGATTTAAATTGGGGCATTCCTTTGCAAGCAGTAGATCGTGTGGTCTTTGACAAGTTTATTTATTAGCTTTTTATCTGATTATTAAGGTACAAAATACCGGGTAAGCAAAGCAAGCAAATGCATGGTGTAAAGGGTCATAAAATCAACATGTTTCTGCAGGTTTTTCTTAGTACTGTCTTGCATCCCTAACATCATCATCAACGCTCCCTCTGGTGCTGTAAATCAAGCAAAAAGGCATAAATAGCATTTTATTTAGCCATGATAATGATGTTAGGACTCCCATCGACGACTCAGATGAAAACTGCAGCGAATGGCTCTCTGCATTTGGCCTCTCCCCCAGGGAGATAGACGATGTGTTGTTGCTCTGCAGGAATCAGACATATCACTGCTTCGAAACAAGTAACATGAGGGATTTATGTCCCACTGCTTATTATTTGTTTTTCACATATAATTTTTCATTTCCTTGCATTAATATTTGTTCAACTTTTTTCAAATTCTCAACCTCAAACCTTGGCATTTGATGAGATGCACACAAACTAGTGAAAAATTGTTAAAAGAGGTTGGAGAAAAAAGGCTGAACCGTGTGGCATCCACTTGTATTCACCCCCCTGAAATCAGACCAAATAAAAATGCACTCGACCGGAAAATTTGTCGAGAAAAATGGTATGCATATTTCTGCAAGGCACTGTAATGGCAGTCAAATTTACAGAGTTAAAGTTAAGAGCAAAGAGATCAAAATAAATCTGTCTCCAGACAAATCACCCTAACAAGAGCCTGAAAATTGATGAACCTGAAAAGAAAATAACACAGAATTTACATTTAAAGCTGTCACTTAAGTCTTTAAAGTTGTCAAAAAAAAGTAGGTTGACTCATCTGCTGACAAAAATCCCTTGATGTGTTCAAAAGCTCTTGAGCAGCTGCTGTGAGAACCTTGTGGAGAGATTATTGCTGCGTCAGTCTTTATTTTTTACTACAGAAGTGTCTCTCAGCACAACTAAAAGATCATCTCTCCCTCAAGAAAGTGAGAATAAAGCACTCCCAGCAGATGATCTGCATAAAACAGAATTACATAGTCGATCAAAACGACACATGCTCACCTATTAAAGTCAGGATAAATTTATTTAGAGACACGTGTGGTTTGTTTAGTCTGGCCTCTAAGTTGTTTATGCTCCTGATCCCACTCAAACCAACTCTTGACACTCATTCAAAATAAAGTCTGCATACGATGGGTTGAGATGGGTCACACACTGGACCCCGGAGGCCACATGGTTCTGTCCTTGGAGGAGAATCTGTTCACTTTGAAGTGTGTAGATTGCATAACAGCCATACCTATTTTTTTCCTTCTGTTGTTTTAAACTTCAGCTTCTAGTCTTCTGTTTGGGAAACAACATGCATTATTTAGTTCTTTATCTGCATGAACGCAAGTAAAGAACTAAAAAAAAAAAGTAGTAAAGTCAGCAGATACCCACAGTGGAGGTTTGGAAAACAGATGGATATATTTCAGGTCAAACCTACAAAGCTGTGAACCTACTGCCTCATGTCACCTGTATTTGCCCTAATGAGAGCGCAGGGGTCAGTCAGCTACCCCATTCTCTTCATACCAGCCAGCTAAACTGGGCGTCAAGGTCTGTGGATTGGTTTACACCGCACAAGATACATTGATGCACTTGTCAATTTTTCAGGAAAAAAAAAATCTGTTTGGCTCAAGTCGAAGTCCTGCTCTTGTGTTTATGGACAACATGCACAGCCAGAAACCAATCACAGTCATCCTGACCGGGAGAAATGACTTTACAGGGCACGAACTGTATGACTTTATGGCTTGTTCGTTGCTTCACAGGCACAAGCCATAAAGATGTCAGACAACCCATGCAAAGACAAACATTCTTTAAAGAAGGAAAAACAAGTAAAATAAAAATATATATAATTTATTAACACTTAAATGACCTCCAGCAGGGAGGTCGTTGTGTTATCAGCATATAGAGTTCATATCATTAATTATATTTCTGACGAAAATACAGTGTACAAATCACAAACCAGAACAAGCAAAGAGTAAAAAAAAAAAAAAAAAGAGAAAATTAATGACCCAGATTTCCCGATCACGGATCAATTCATCCCACCATGTGATCGCTTTCCCGAACTTCCCAATTAAAATATCTCCCAAATGAGCCCCGATTCAAACCTACCCGCGTCAAGTTTAACAAGACGGACCCGCCTGCACTCACCTTATATACCCAGGTCATCCACTTTGTTTGATTCCCAAATCCAGTAAACGTGTAGAGATCCGTGTGTAATGTCAGACGTTGAGCGTGGCGCTCCGCTCCGCTGCTGCATCTGTAGCACCACTGAGCAGCGGAGAGGGAGTCCCGACTCCGACCTCCCCGCTCTGAGGAGGGAGGGAGGGCGGGCAGGTAGGAGGAAGTTGCCGTAAAACATTAACACCAATAATTGGGTTTATTTAACCTGATAGAGACTAAAACTGTGGGTGTTCATTTCTCAGAGACATATTTTTCACCATGATATTCTTACATTTCTGAATGCCAGAATTCCAAACTGCATGTTTTAATCAAGGCGAACGAATCTTTCAAAAGAACAACAGCAAGAAGAAAGTCATCGTTGGAAAAAAGCATAAGTTCACCTCTATATATCCGTAGAATTAAAGCTACATCATTCTGATCACAACATCGCTACTGTGATGCATGGGGCGGAGACAAGGGTTGGGCCAGAACAAGCAGTTCCCCTCCAAAACAGTTGGTGGCAGCAGAGATGCTTACACAGCATATATAAATAAAAAATATAATATAGGCACAAATTTGTCCAATTCCAGAAAATTTTTTATGCCTTTGTTGAATTATTTAGAAAATACAGATGTGCTCCATCGATCTGTTGTAGGTCAGTCACCCTTGAGGGAGCAATGTCTCAGTCAAACATTTGAAAACTGATGTTCACAGAGCCTCAACTTCCAACTTGACAGAGCTTGAGTCATTTTGCTAATCAGTCAGGATCCCGCAGTTGGATCCAGACATTTGAAGCAAATGTTGATTTCTGGGAACAAAACAGTAAGCAGTCATTGTAAATCTTCCAGCAAAGATAAGCCACATGAAAGTTTGAATTAAAAAAAAAAGAAAAACTTTTTTTTTTTTGCAAAAATTTCTCTACTCAACAAACTGTTCCTTCAGTGAAGAAACCACACCCAAATGTTTCCAGAACTGCAGAAATGTCAGCCTCTGAATAGTTTCTACATCTGCACCACAGAAAGATATACCAGAGAAAGCAGACAAGGAGGAACTGAAGGAAAATGCATGCCACAGTTTTCTTATTTTTAATTGAGGCATGTTAAAAACCACACAGATTGCTTGAGAAACTTCTGTTATGATAGCTACAACAATAAAGCAAAGTTTGCAGCAAGACCAACATTGAAAACTGGACCCTCTTCACTTCTACAATGATTATTTTCCAAAAGCATTGCTGCATGCACAATCAATAAAAGGATTATTATCAGTTTTAAGGCATTTCATAGAATGTCTTAGGTTGTCAAGTTTGAGGTTTGTTTCATGAACTTAGTTTACAGAGAATAAGATATTTGACTAAAGCTCAGATGAAGCAGCATAGTCTACATTTTCCAGGAAATCATCAAAAACAGAGACAAGTCAGAAGGTCTCTGCTTATACTGAGTTGGCTAAATTAAGGGAGGATATTTTCCTACTTGTATGTGAAGTGATAGATGCTAAAGGGGGGAAACATGAATCAGACTTTGGCTGATTTCAGGGGAAATTAAGTTGGGAGTGTTGGGAAGTCGATTGCAGGACTCTCATGTAGGTCAAAGCAGTTCTAGAATGAACATAGTTGGTGTGGCTTTTTAAACTGCAACTTCCAGCATGGTGCAGTTCTCATTAGTTCTCATTTTGATCAGCTGATGTTGCTTTAGAGAAAACCAACCTCCATTCGATAAAAGAAACTAAAAGAAGTAACATTATCACCCAACAGTATTACTTTTAGGCAGCTTTGGAATTCATAGAAAATTGTGCAATTATCAAGCCTTACAACCTTAAAAATCTGGAAATCTGCAACTATAAATTAAAACATTCCTGATCTTCAGGTGCTGTAAAGATCAGAGGCGTACATTCAGTTTTGTTTTGTTTTTAGGTGTACTGGACACACTCCAGGATGTCTGTGGAAGTTGGATATATTTTCATCATAATCTCATCAAATGGCCAACACAATTGCTCAACTTGCATGATGTTTTTTCTCTTGTTCTGTAAGCTGCAGTTTAATTAACCGATCTCTGAAGAGTCATGCTAATTGTTGCACTTTAAATATTGAGTGAAACACCTTAAACTGGCCACTTCCCTCATTCCATTCATTGATTTTTAGCTTTCAAAGCATCACCATCAGCACTTAGCAGGCTTGACTGAAATCCATGATTCAAACAAATAATCAAAGGTCCACAGAGCTTGAAAAAAACCTCTTCACACCATTTGTCAGCTTTACTATACATTTATTACGTCATGGTTTTTGTGGCACTTGACCTTTCACATCTCCTTATGGCTGTTTTTGTTGGGTTACTGTGAATAAATGTGGGCTTATCTTCTGTTGCTCTTTCACTTTCCTACACTTTTTTTCTCTCTGTGTTCACACTCCCACCTCTGCCATCTTTGTCAAAACAAAACTCTGTGGCTCAGCTAGGCCAGAGAAAAGAGAGGGAGGGCGAGATAAAGGAGCAGGCACACCTGTTTCTCATTCGGTTGCTCATCGCTTCTGAAAGCCCAGAGGAACTGGTGAGAAAGCACGGTGCAAGAGAGCCACTGAAAATATGTTACAGAGAGCATAAACAGACTCCAAGTGCTCCGGCCTACATGAGTCGTATTGTTCATAAATCAAGCGCAACCTGAACTCTGGCTCCATATTTTCTACAGTAGAACGCAGCTGGATGCTTCCAGCACAACTATAAGGTTCTATTGCTAGATGGAGATGATTTAAAAATGTAAATCTTGAAAGTACAAACTCAACGAAGGCTTAAAAGAGCGAACGTCTGAACAAAAGAAATCCAGTCCCTACCTGCAGAAAAATGTTATTTCTCACAATAGTAATCCCAGAGTGACGTCTGAGCAGGACGTCACGCTGCATTGAGGGCCGCCCCAGGCTGGAGCCATGGTCGTCCTCTGCCACATCTGCTCTTTATTTATTCACCTCTGCCCTCCCAGCCCTGACACAAGGAAGCCACGTTTCCTGCTGTGAGAAGTGGACCGTAGCTACTAGCTTGTTTGATGCCATCTCTACCCCCTGTAAGGCCCAACCTTCATTCCTCCACATTTGCAACAATGAGGCTATGGTTGGGTTGACGTAACATGTGTCTAATTCCTCACTCAATTTCTGGTGCCAGTCAGCTATTTAAGACCCTGTTAACTCAAGGTGATAATCTTGCAAAACCCGTGAAACATCACGTACAAGAAGATGACAGAGATGACAGGGTTATATTCAGTATGGTGTGTTGCCTTTTAAATTAAGTGGCATGTTCAGAAAATACTGCTGGGTTTAATCCTGGGTCTGGTAGAAACAGTTGGATATCACTGAAAATAAGTGACTTCCTCACCATTGATCTGCAGGGATCTGAGTATCTGAAAGCCTGAGATTTTAATGCAATCTTTCTGTTTGCATTTATGTATGGAATAATACAAAAGTATCATCAGTTAGAACCAAGAATATTGCTAAAAATGTTGTTCTTTCTATCCATTTTTCCAATGCAGGTTACTAATAATCCGGACTTGGAACAGCAAAACCGAAGGCCCAAAAACAACATAAGGAGTTTTTGTCATAATGCAAATGAAGACTAACATTATGACCTCGGATAAGCGAAGTGAATCACTGCTTATCTTCTAATAATTTATACTATTAGTAGATTTTATATATTTGGCAGCAAGGACAATAATCTTTCTCCTCCGAATTGATGACATAAGGGCTAGAACAAATCCAAACTACCTGTAGGGAGTTCTCAGTCTGCAGTGGTCGATATTCACCAAAAAATGGTCCAGGAAAAGAGCGGTCATAAACAAGATATAGGGTCATGATTTATTTAAACAAGGCTTATTTAAACAAGATCTGATCCAAAAGGCAAGCTGCTGTAACGCTTGTTCTGATAGAAATATCTCAGGATAAAAAGTGGATCACAAGTTGTTGCATATGAGGCTTCTAATTTGTAGATCAGTCAGGAAGTGATCCACAAACAAGTCTGCTCCATAGAAGCCCCATCTAACGATATACTGGATTTAAAGGATCTCCTGTGAACATCTTGGTCCCAGAAAACACCTTAATGATATAATGCATAGTTTATATTGTCCCAGCAGAGAAATGTTGCTCAGTGAGTGAACTCATAACACGAGCCATTTACATAATCTTGTAAAAAAAAAAAAAAGAAAAGCCAAAACTAATCAAGAAAGACATAAAATCTCCATCAGACACATTTAGCCACAGGCAACATAAAACCAGAATGAACAACATTCTTTGCAGCTCATGTATGGCTTCTCTGCACACAACTTTATTGTGCGCAAAGATATCCAAGATATCTCTGAAGTAAAAAAAACAACAATAAATTCATAACAAATTCATCAAGAGCCAGGTGGAGTTCAGGTCTCGACAGATCAGGATTGTTTTAGCAGCAAAAGTGAGATCAGGGGCAGATCAGAGAATGATAACTACAATTGGAAAGCCACGAAGAACACAGACTTGCAACCTATGACGACATCTAATACTGTATGCTAGCTTAAAATTAATAAGTATATTGTACATATAACAATAACTGGGAGCATCAGTGGAGTGTCTGTTATATTACATAAAACCGTTTTGATCGAAAGTTTTGTACATAACAAAACTTGATACCACGAAAAGTCAAGAAGGTATTAAATGTAAGGATGTCTGAATGTTTTCCTTCTCACAATACTTTCTTTTCATGAGAATGAACGCTCCTTAAGTACATGAATAACCAAATACACTTGAAAAGGACTTTAAAGGCTATAACAGATTCAAAAGAAGGAGAAATTCAAATTAGTCTTCACAATGAGAGCAGCACAAATGCGCACACACACATACACACACCTCACACAGGCTTTTGGATTACTGGCACTTCAAAGGGAGGAAACCCCTCTCGGGCCAACTTCCTGCCCCGTCCCACCTTGAACCATTTGCTGGCATGGCCTCGCCTGATGAGCGGGCTTTGTGAGCCATGTGGTGCCTATTTGGAGGCACATAGGTAATCATCTGAAGTGCCCTCTGATGGAGCTGCACTTTGTCTTTAGGTAAGTAAGTTCAATAGCATTGGGGGTGGGGGGAGTTAGGTCCTCTTCGTTCAAATTTGATAAAACGGTTGTTCGCTTTGTCTGGATTTAATTATGTAAGGAGTCTGTTTTCCTGGGTATGAATCATTTCTTCAACCTTATTCGTGTCTTGGGATTTTCCTAAATATAGGTGTCGCAAACATATTTTGCAATCAGGCAGAGATAAACACATTGTTAACATCTTGCAGTGAGCTTATTGTTTATTTATTTGAACCTTTTTTATTTTTTCTTTCCAATGGTCTCCAGTTTGTAGAAAATTGTTCCCAGCCTCTCCGCGCTGACAACGTTTATTGTCTTTACAACTTGAAACCTGTTACATTATGTAACCTTATAATTTACTTTTAAATATACTTTCTACATTTCTGAGAACTGGGAAATTGTTATTACATAACATTTTTTTCTTATTGGAGTTTTGAGCTGCTCACCCGTCTTTGATGGTTTTTGTGAGGTGATTGTGTCCTTGATGTTTCAAATATAGTTTACTTTTCAAAAATAGATCAATCTCCTGTGCAATCGACAACATGTGCTCTACGTTGTTAAAGGTGTCTTGAATCACTGGAGTGACTGACTGTTCTTTTAAGAAATCAGTGGGACATTTATGGTTGCATATCATCAATCTTATAGACATGACGCGTTATATTGATAGCCTTTGCAATTTTTGACATTGTTAATGCCTTATATAATAATCTGCAGAAACATAGACTCATACCGACATAGAGCATGTTTTATCATCTTCAGGTTATTTCCAGAAAACTCAGCAAAATGTCTGTGCAAACTCCATAGACAATGTTCTACTTCCTTATGACACCACTGATTACTGCTGAACGTCACATGCCTCAAAATAATATTTATTCAAACTCCCTCAATCAGTATTTTTCATTATAGGTCTGAAAAGATCAAAGTTAATTGAAATTTGCATCCAGGTGTTGTCTGAAAGGTTTTCGGAGAGAATGAATACACGGGGAAACTGAGTACAGAAATCTTAAGGCCCGGATTCGAACCCAAAACTATATAGCTGCAAAAAACCGTGCTAACAACTGCTATTAGCTCCGTGTATTTTTCTAATCAAGTATGCTTGTGAAGAACTGATAGATACTGTCCAGTTTATTACGCTACATTAAATAAACCCTGTAACCTTTTCACCTATGGAAAAGCTTCCAATTTTGCCTAAGATGAGGGCCTTATTCTTTTCTCAGAGTTATCTCAACTGCACTAATAAATATTTACTTAAGGTCCTATGTGGTCGTCGTTTCCTGTCATCTTTGGATTTCTTCTCACATTTCGTGGCTGAAGGCCGAACCGTTGACCTCAGCATCCTCACGCTGCTGTGTCCTGGGCTGTTTGCTTTGCCCTTTGTGCTGACCTCCAACCCTCTCCCCACCACTCTCCTGTCAGATACAACAGCCTTTGTTTGGGGTTTACATCTGCTGGAGGAACCCAGCACCCTGGCTTTGTTTCTGCTTTAATGGTCACAGGCTTTCTCTGAGAACAAGAAAGAAAAGAAGATGCTCATGAAGTCTTGCGCATGTCGAAATTTCTGACTCTGCCCAGTTGTTTGGATGAACATGAAGTTTTGTTGTGATTAAGCTTCAACATGCCACTGGTCTGATGGATGAAACCTAAATCCTGGCAGGATGTGAAATCCAGGGACGTAGATCTCAGCCATCTGCTGGCATGTCTCTGCAGGGCATGTTTGCTTGAGAGAACAGCCACGAAGTGTTAGACCTGAGCCGAAGAATTACAATGTGAACAGCATTTCACATTATTAAAGACCAAGATTCGCGTAATGACATTGGCACATTCTCGAGGTAGTTATAACTGGCTTGGAAATTCGTAACCTCTGGCAGAACATCTAAAAATCCTCCCTGGTGTTGAAAGGTCTCACTAGAGAATAAAGTTGGCACTTTGAGGAGAAATGCGGTCATGAAAACCGAGAGGTCAGTTCAGCCCAAAGATTTCAACATTAATGATCCAAAGCAACATTTTGAGGCTTATTATTAAAATAAATGCTGGAAAGACTGGGGTTATTTCTTGCATGGCAGTCGTTCAGCCTCCTGTTCTATCTCTGAGCTACACCATATTCATGGGTTACCTTAAACAGATGCCTTGCAGATTGAATTAATTCCCAATCTAACCTCACAAACCAAGACAAGGTCTTATTTAAGGTAAGTTACGGTCTAATAACACGTCCTATTGTTATTCAGCTGTGGGTGAAGTAAACGAGGATGTTGTTCCTCTCACCACAGCCTGATAGTTCTCTGGTTTGCTCAGCAGGAAGACGGAGGTCTCATCATCGGATCCCTTTGTCCCCTCGGGGCTAGTCGTCTGACCTTTTCTTTGTGCTTGTCCCTCAACAGGAAACACAGGTATTTGAGCATGTGAGGGTTCAGCCTGTGAGGACATGTGGGGCTTCACTCTTACCTTATTCAAACAGTGGCGCTGCTCTTTGAACAGTAAGGTGGTCGGATGTGAGCACCTGCAGCCTGCCAGCACCTATCTTGTCCCAAAACACGGAGCTAAGTGGATGCACCTTGTAGGGACATGAACTGTGGTGATGTGGCACGGGTTCACTGCTGTCTCGTTTGTTACCGATCAGGCTCGCACACAAAGACGTTTCATGTTCTTGATTTAAACTCAAACTGATAATTCACAGCAGAGCAATGATTTTTTTTTTTTGAAGTACAAGATAGAAAGTAAGCTTTAAGATATAATTTGAAACATGTGGTGCTGTTGAAAGAGGTTAAATCTTTAATGAATAAGATTTTGCAACCGTTTGGATCAGCCATGTGTTTACCACACGTGGCCCCATTTTATGAGCGCTGGAGCACAGGAGCTTGTCCACAGGCCAAACACTTCACACCCAGGTGCCAAACTGGTCTTTGCCTGTTGGATGATGGTAATAACAGGGAAACAGCATCTGTCCCAAGTCAGTGGTGGTAACACAACTAGTCCAAATTGCCATAAAACCACAAGTAATAAAAACTTGGATTTGAAAACTTTCAAACCTTGAAAGAATGGAATAAATCACAACCAACTTTTCTCTAGTTACATTTGCCTGACAGAGATTTTTTAGTGAACCTTTCAAAACTAATTATTTAGCACCATAAATGGATGAAGTGCAAGTGTTTGTAACTTTTCTTGAACTAAAATACTTTTCTGAATGTAATACATTGGATGGAGGTGTGGCTGCTTTTTGTTGACTTAAGAAGGGAGTGAGCACTATTGTCACAAATATCAACACTAAAAAAGCTTCTCTGCTAGGATAATTATGATGATGATTATTAAGGAATAATTACAACATTGGATCCAAGGCTGTGAGCAGTTTGAAGCCAAAGGATGAGACAACACAGTTTGTCATAGTTACTACAGTTAGCTTGAGCGAAAGAATTGTCTGCTTGATCGTACCTATGGGATAATGCATCTTTTTACTGGTTTTTCATGCGTCCTATTTCAATCCAAAACATTTGCCAACAGGGGTCTCTTTAGAAAATAACTCAATGTCCTCCCTTCAAATGTTCCTCCTACATGGTTATCAATGAAAATTAGCTGCTGCAGTTAGTTTTTTGTTTTTCTTTGTGACTGAGCCAAGTGAAGGTGTTCAGATGCAGTTGCTGTCTGGTTGTATATCATTATGTGATATTTCTTTCCAACCCAAAACTATGTAGCAGTTGCTTGAAATTACTTTTTTTTTTCCTGAGAATCCTAACCAGTGTACACACTGACATCGGAATAATCTTTTGACAGCTGCTTTTCCTCAGTGTTGTTAAATACTGACGGAAAGTGAGGCTTGCATAATCACTGCATGGCTTCCTGATAAAATATTTGGCAACACATTTGTGTGGAGAAAGAAGATCACACAAGCATAATGAGGCTTGTGTGATCCTAAGAACTGCAGCAGCAATGTAGCCTGAATGCAGAGAGAATATTACTTCATACAGCTTTTGTTGCAAACGCTCATTCAACGCTGCTTTTAAATCTCTCTGTGCTGTGCTGGTCTGTTAGGTCTCCAAGCTCATGTTGACAATCTTTCTGCTGACTGACTCCTCCCCAATCAATACATGATCATTTAAATCTCAACTTTTAAAGTGATTAGCAAACCCTTTTTTTTTTTTTTTTTTTTTTTATCTTAGGTGGCCATTGTGCTGAACACTAAAGCACGAGTTTGGCATTCCAAACATAACTTCATTGTTTTGGTTGCATTCTTGGCTTCCCATTTTTCACTTTTTTCTTTCGTTCTTCTTTATTTTTATTGAAAAGAAAAAGCTGCAAATTTGAGGACATGTGTTCTTAAATGTAATTCTCCTTTAATTGGTTGAGCCTGATTTTAAATGACAACCATTTATCAAACACACAATCCAAATTTTCAGCTTTATGTGATGTTAATCCCTCTGAGAGAATCTCTGCTGCTAATGAGTTTGTGGCCCCGGGCAAATAAATTTACAGTCCTTTTTGAAAGACGTGCCCCCACCCTTACAAATGTTTCATGTTAACTTGTTCAATTTGCATCTGGGTCTGGAGAGGAGAGTTTTTCATTATGTCCCCCATTTGGGAATTTGGAGATTGTGTGTGTGTGTGTGTGTGTGTGTGTGTGTGGACCGTCGCAGGAGTTCATTATGCTCACAGATTTCTGATGCTGTTTATTTGGCAAATGTGATCCTGATGCTGGCATTCAGTGAGCCCTTCAATGCTTTGTGGTTGGGTTGTCAGTCACAAAGGTGGTCCATACTATTAACTCCGTGCCGTTTTGAAGCGAGAGGTTTTTCCCAGTACCATCGACCTTAATCAAAATCACATTCCCTGAAATCTAAATGAAAATTTGGAGAATTACTCTAAATTCTACTTTGATTGGGTTGGCTCTATTTTCAGCTCTTTGATCTGCTGAATTTCTTGCAGCAATCTCCAGCACCCCTAATCAACAGCTTGAGAACCAACTCAAGCTTCCCTAAGGGTGCAGAAAGAGAGGACTGGCCCACACTGTGAGCAACTAAGGAGTGAGACCAAAGAACGGGGTAAACAGGGACTGGTGGGCAGATTCCAAGTCTGGCTCCAGACACAGATAACCTCGGGGAACTACCATGCCTAATGTCACACAGCCATTAAATCAAGAAGTCTGCGTTAAACTGGACACAACTGCTTTTGACGCCAGGATCTGACGCGCTCACACCCTTTATGAGCCCATTAAGAGGACCACTGCCTGGTGCGCAGTTGTTGACGTACAGGGGAAGTTTCAACAATGCTTAGAGGGAGTGATAAACCTTTAAAAAAAACACAGTTTAACTGGTGCAACCTTGCGTACTTTGACTGTCTCCTGCAGAGTGGGAATCTTCCCCAACAGTTGCAGCAAAATGTAAATATTAAATGGAATTTTAAAGTCGGAAATCATGACTTAATTATCAGATATCAACATTAAAGTTGCACAGCTGCATATCTTCTTCAGTCTTTAAAAACCTGCAGTCATGTGAACGCGTCCACTGAGTCGTTGATCTCACATTTCACATGTGCAGCTCGTGTTCTCTGTTTTCCAAGTGGGGAAAAATGTGGGATATGCTCATTTGCAAACATGCGCCAATTATTCATAACCTTCTTCTCTCCTGAGTCTCTGCAGTGATTTATCAACGTGGGCTTTTAGTGACACACTTCTCGAAACATGTGGACAACATGTGTTAGGTTCGAGTGTGAAAACACCATCTTACTCACAATCTAAACAAGACGAGTCCCTTGTGTCACATTTTAGCACTGCCTAGTCATTTAATACAACTGGTAAATCTTATTAGTTTTCTAATTTGTAACTAGAAATTCATTGATCTGAATCTCATGCTGTTTCTGAGATCCAACTTCAGACTTAAGATGCAAGTAGCGACTGGCACTTATCCGTTCACTTCGTGAGTAGCATTTCTCTGAAGCAAATCCGTATTTATACGGATTTTACAGTATTTATATCGCAAAATTCTGGCATCCACAGCCACCGGTATTTTACTGTAAATTAGAGACTTTTTTTTTTTTCCACAAGACATTCCATTCAGAAGGGTGTTTGGGATGCTTATGCTGTTGAAAGTTCAAAATGTGGAGGTAATCCTCCTTCACTTTGCGTTATATGCAACAGAACCACTGGCAGCAAAAGAGACCCTAACCATGTTGCTGGCAATGTTTTTTTAATAAGTTGGAAGGCCTCACTTTGACACCTTCAAACATTTTTTTTTGTCTTTGTGGCCAAGAGTTTGATCTTTTTTTTTTATTCTGACCATAAAACTTTTCCCCTGTCAGCATTTGACTCATATGGCCAAATGTACAATTTGATCTCGAAAGAGGTTCAGTTTTGAAGCAAGAGCCTCTTTCTTTGTTGACAATGTTTCAGTTCATGTTGATATGAAATCACATCTCTGTGAATGCTGACACTGGTATTTTGTCATGAAAGATGACAAAACACTTGTCTTCTTTCAGATAGATGACAAGGTTGTTCCAGGAACAACCTGGAAAAAGTCCAGGTTGTTCCTGGACTTTTCTGAACATCCTAAACAACTGTATTTTTTATCTGTGGGTGACAGCTTGGGTCTTGACTGTTTAAACTTGAATACAGTTTTGCGAGACTGATTCAACAAGGAGGATTAAAGAAAATCACAGAGTCCTGTGGTTAAAATTCACAACTACACACTTCCATTACAAGGAACCCAGCTGTAAATCCTGATCGTTTATCAAGAAAGCCTCTCATCTTGCTGGAAGCCAAAAAGAAGGCCCTTGGATGGTGACATGAGACCTTTTTGCCCTCAAAACAATGTGAAATGAAGCTTGACCCTGTTTTCTCCCCATTGGCTCAGACCTCCCACTAACATGTTGTCTTCAAAAAGGTCACAAGACTGATTGGGTCAATGTTTTCTGCCATTCTCTAAGAGCTTCAACTTAAATGACCCGTACTGCATTATGACTCAAACTGACAGCTCTTTTTCATCATTAATCTATTTCTGACAACATTGGTCAAAAACATCCTGTTTATACACCAAATAAATATGCATAAACCTTAACAGTATACAAATCTACAGGATTTCTAAGGTGCTCTGCAGAAACTGATTAACTGCTGACATCAGAAGGCAATTAACTGTCCTTCATGTTCAGTATGATATCTGACAACATCTGCGACGGTGTACCCCCCTCACTGGATTGATGATACGCATGTGTGTGCATGTCTGCATATTTACACCACAGACGGGTATTTGATGTGACTCATCTTTAAGTCAACATTTTTTACAAGGAAATCCATGGTTTACTTCAGCAGTCCAGCGCCAGACCTCGTTCTGTCTGACTCTATGCTACATGGCTTCGTGGACGCAGAGTGTGCATGCTTGACTGGGCTGCCTGGAGTCTGGTTCTGTCTCTCATTGAAAATGCATGAAGCATCACAGAGTGTGGTCTCCACTGCGTACTGTTGCACAGCTGAAATGTAGTATTCAGCAAGAATTAAAACAGATCTATTTTTGTTTGTTTTTGTTGTTTGTTTTTTTTAACTGTTTCAGTCCAGCAGCTTTAAGACTCCAAGATAATTAAGAAAAATAGAGAGTGTAACAATAAAAAAAGGCCGGCCTCTAATTTCTGTAATGTAATATGCTAAACAAATGCTTAAACTAAATAATAAATTAAGGTTTTTTTTCAAACATATTTCTATTTTTTTTCTTCAAAAATTCACTTTTTTTGTCCTGTGACTCTGGTTTTCTGGTGCCTGTAATCTCATTTATTTCCAACAATTTTTTGTTTGGCTTTTGCTAATGTATAACATAAATACATCCCATCGTATAAACCTGGCCAACCACAGTGAATAGTTTCCAGAACACAAGTAGCACCGTGTTTACAGATTACATTACAAGATTACTCCTCTGATATCTCTAATAAGAGATTAGTTGTGGGAGATCTCCACTCTATTTTCTAATCAGTTTGTCCTATTTGTTATTCTTAACCCTTCTGGGTGCTGCTTTTATCAGTTGGGGGTTTGCGTGGCGTCTCCTGAGACAAAGCATTAGCAGCAGCGAGACTATAAACAGGAAGGAGGGACTGTCTCTACTTTTGTCCCATCACTCCAAAATGAGACAGCCTCGTTTTCAGTGACTGAACGACAAAACCCAGAACGCACCAGAGGTTTCCATTAAGAGCCTGTTTTTATTTACCAACTTGACAAGTCAATCCTCCACTTCTCAGGACAGCCAAACCTTCACAGCCAAATTGCTCTACATTTATCTAATTTATCACTCAGTCCACACACAGACTGCATGAGTGGGCGTCCAGCCCGACTGGACAGCAGCTGTTTCAGCAAGAGGTTAAAAAAAAAAACTAAAAGACAGAAAAACACAACAAAAAGAGAAGTAGTTTCTGTTGCCTGACCACCTTGTTCATTAATTTGACATAAAACATCTGAGCAAATAAAGGTTTGTGTATTGAATGCTTTTGTTTTGACACTTATGTTAGATTTTGTTTGAATCAGTGTCTATTCTCTGAATGTGAAGTATTTGCAGGTTGGAAACAAACAGGACAAATGCAGCTGAATGATGAATTGCTCAGTGCAACTCAATGCTTCCCAATGTGAGCGAGACTCTGGTCATCTTCAGATTTCATAACTGATGATTCTCTTGACCATGAGGCTTTACTGTTTTCTTCACACATTTCATTTTTTTCATCTTCAACTTGACATTCATCCCTTTGCAAAGCTGTTTTAAATCATCTAAAGTGGTTTTCTGAATTGCTCTGATAAAGTTTTTATCTTATCTTTATAGTGTTAAACAACATATCTCTGGCACTTGACTCACTGCTTGTATGACCACATTTATCACCATGAGTCAAGCATTTGAGTGGAAAAATCATTCCAGGCAAGCAAACACTCCTTTGGCATAGTTTGTCGTTCATTATAAAATTTAACATCACTATACACTACACATACTTTGGATGGGAGTTGCTCAAATTGCAGCACTGCACAAAGGAACCAAATGAGGGTAAAATTCTCCCACATGCTTAAAATTAAGTTGAGTATCATAAATCAGAGGGGATGAACCATAAATTGTTTTTAATATTAAGAAAAATGGTCTCACTCTTTGAAGTTTTCTTAGTGCAAAGATAAAAAATAACGTAAATCTGGCATGCACAGAAAAGAAGACAAATTAAACTCTTCTCTGCATTCCTATGACCCTATGAACTCCAATGAAAGGACATGTCGATATCATCGAATATTAATTGAAAAAAATATATAAATTTTGGTCAAACTAAATGATTAGTTTAAACCTAAGTCTGCCAGGGACATGAATCATTTTTGGCAATGTACACAAGAAATAAAGTCTGAAAACATAAAATGTTTTATTCCGTCATACAGTAAATATCTTTGATATTATTAAAAGTTTTACTAGAAGCTGTGGATAAAATACTAGTATAAATTTGGATATCTTTTAGATAAATGGAGATTTTATGAACCATGGCATACATTGTATTCAGTGGAATTTTCTGTTTAATTTGTACATAAACTACCAGAATAAAATCCCAATAAAATTGTTAATTGATTTAGACTTGCACATACAAGAATAAATACTCATAAAATTGAAATATATAATTTTAAAAAATGCTAAATTATTAGACTGATACTTTCTAAAAAATTATCCAATGCCTGTTGTATAATATGTAGACTTTTTTCAGGTGTTAGAGGGTAAAATCTCAACAAATGAACAAAGTTCTTTTTCTGCCAGACTTGCATTTTAAATCTCTACATAAAATGAGGCTTTAAATGAACCAATGTGCAATGCACTGCTGTTATTGTAAGGATTTCGCAATAGGTTAGAGCATGTTAATAAATTACACATTCTGGCACTCAAATCAACATCACCACGCAAGAAAATCCTACCATATACAGCATGAAATAATCTCAAAGTGCAGACTCACTGAGTTTTGCTCTACAGAAACAAAGGGCCAGCAATGTTCTTCGGATTTATCGAACCCAAAATTAGCCCATTAAGTTGCTTTAATGCTTCTTTTTTTTATTATAATATGGCCCATATTAAGTGCAAATGCCTCTTCATATAAAAGAAAAAAAATATGTGAGAAAAACAAAAATGACTTGTTCTACCCATCAAAGAGCAAACACATGCGAATGCACCACATCACAAGATCCTTGTGTTTTCTTCAGAATTTGGGTCTGCGGTTTAATGTCCCCCGATGAGCAGCATGACATGTCTGTGATCACTGACATAGAGCATCGCCACAATCTCCTCCAAAAACAGTGCAGTTGTTGTTTTCCTGCCATCCTCCTTTGTTGTTGCTGTTGCTTTGACCAAGAGACAGAGGACAATGGCTCATTCTTTGAGTGCCTGCCCTTGTGTTCAGACACAGATGCTGTGGCCTAGACAAGAGAAGGGTTTCTGTGTTGCAGCAGACACTCAACACATCTGGTTAGACCTGGTTTATTTTTCCAAAGGCAGCAAGTAACACATGAGCGTTCTTAGTGACGTCACCTTATGTCGGAAGGGTTACACAACTACACCTTCACTGTGCCTGAGGCATGAAAGGTGTGCGTTCTTGCGCAGGATGATTCAGTAGGGACTACTCCAATAAAAAAAAAACAAAAAAAAAAAACATTATCTTCTTTCCTATCCTTTAGGCAACATTTTCACTCAAAGTTCCTGTCACGGCATTTTCCACACACACTTTAGCCGGAATCCATCTGTGGGCAGGGCTGATTGTCTATTGTGCCTGCTCACACACTTGGCTTTTCAGTTGGCATTGTGACTCAAATTAATATTCAGCAAAGTGTTTTCTATTCTAAATGTTTGTCGTGTGTGTGTGTGACTAACCCTGCTGTGGTTAATGTTCAAAGGTGCAGCAGGTTGAGCTTTGGTCAGGTGTTTTGTGTTCATTTGTTGGATGATGATTAGCAGGGAAACTGGATGAGCCTGAGGCCAAAATGTGTTTGACCCTGCCGTCTATTCTTCTCTCCGTTACTATAAGATGAAATAGTGAGCTGAAAAAAAAAAAACACTGCTACTGTGAGGGCTCTTCTTTTTTTCCTTTTTTTTTGTCACACTTACATTGCTTGAGATCTTCAAACTACTTTCATATTCTGTCAAAAAAATAACCTGAGTGAATATTTAATAAAAGGCTGTTTTCAACCAACCAGGCCTTATGTGCAACAGCAACAGCCTCTCATACTGATTAATGATTGCTCCACCTTTGCCTGCTACAGATTTAGATGTTATTCTGATTTCTTTTGGAACCTCCTGGATGAGCTGTCGATGCTTTCTTCAAGTAATTTTGATAGACTGGTTACTCCTGGGAAGTTTAACTAATGTTCCATGTTTTCTTCATTTTTAGATGACTCTCACTGCGATTGGCCAAAGTCCTAAAGCTTCAGAAAGACTTTGGAATCCTTTACAGACTGATAGATGTAAAAGTACATTGTAACTCATCTTTCTTGAATATTTTAGTGTGATATGTTGCTTTTTGAAATCTTTTCATCTAATTCATGTTGTCATACAGGTTATATTTAAGTGATTTATTGATTCTACAGTCCGGGCAGTAATTGGGCTCAAGTGTGGCTGGTTGAACCAAAAGAAATGTAGTTAATCACCATTAATTTATGATTAAAGAAGCAAGACGGTTATATTGTTACAACATGGTACTGTTGGTTTTAATATCCCTTTTTAACTTAAATTATTAGTTAATAATGCTTTCTTTGGCAGCATTTTGTTGCCAAAGAAAAAAAAATACAGAAAAAAGCAAATACTGTATTGTTTGCATTGTGATCTTCGTTTACTTTATTATGGGTCCAAATAACACCAATGTATGCTTTCATTCCTCCAGGAAATCCTAACATCTCACTGATTTTAACATGCGGATCTGAACACTGCTGTACTCCCCCGCCCATCTCTCCTCTTTATTCACTGGGTTTTGTGGTTTTGGGCTTGCTTCGTCGTGCTGCTCTGTGGTGAGCCACTGCTTACACAGGCAAAAAAACAGAAGTTCAGTTTATCTCTCCGTTCCTCACAGCAGCAGCACCTACCTAATATGTCATCGCATTTCCACAAACATACATCATCGGACTGTGGCTGACTTCATTCAGCAAGAGGAGCCAGAGATGAGCTGGAGCTCCATGGATCCTTCGGTGGGGGGCGGGGGGGGGGGGGGGGGGGGCACAAAACAGCCCCCCCTTTAAAAACAAATC
>NW_015112721.1:200525-301124 GCF_001443285.1 Poecilia latipinna
GGGGCGGGGGTGGGGGTGGGGGGGGGGGGGGGGGGGGGGGGGGGGGGGGGGGGGTTGCACAAGAAAGCTCCACTTCTCTAATGCAATATTCAAATCCAGCCCTGGTCTGATGGTGCAGTGTGCTCTGCTACTGCAAAGCTGTCTTTTCTCATCATGGTCGGCGCTGAGTCATTCTCCCCACACAGGAGCTGCCTCCACAGCCTTTACAAACTCTTGACATTCTCTGCGCTGCTCGAGGGCAGCGGGGGTGAGCGCACATGCATGGGCAAATACTGATGTGTGCACTCATGGGCTGCAAGACAAACACCAAAGTAAGCACACCCATCTTTTTACGAAGGCAAGCACATGTAAAAATTTCCATCTTGTTTCACAGACACATTTCTCTCCATTTATGAAAAACAAGGTTTTAAAACTTAATATAATTTGTTTGACACAGGGTCTTTTTAAACTATTTCCATATCTTACATTTTTTCCACATTTTTTTTTTTTATGTTGCAACCACAAACTTTAGTGAATTAGTATTAATGAGTTAGAGCGATACAAGTACATTAAAAGAATCTGCATGGGTTTGAAATTGCTCTAAAAATGAAAATCTGAAATCTGCGACTGAACACCAGTGCACTTTTACTTGAACCCCTTCAGTTTATACTTTGTAAACTAACTTTTCACACTAATGAAAGAAACTAGAAAGATGCTTTTTCAAATCTTTCCATACAGTAATCTGAAACATGTGGTGCTCATTTGTATTTAGATGCCTTGGTATCTAGTATTTTGCGGTGTGTTAGTTTATTTCAGTATAAATACAGTTGCTCTTTATTTGTGAGATAATCAGCATTAAGATTACTAAGAAAAACAGGAGGCAGGTCAGTAATAAATTTAAAACAGCATGAAACAATATCTAAAAGGTTGTAAACCTGATGACGCACAGTTTGATCCAACATCTTGAAAATGAAAAGATAAAAAGAACTTGGAACAACTTCAAAGTGGCCAAGATGAGGCTACATAAGCAGCCAGGAAAATAAAGGATGAATCTGAAAAACAGGCTGGAAGTCCATGATAAATGTAGAGGAGCTGCAGAGATACACAGTTCAGGTGGGAGAATCTTAGCTACTTCATTGGTCTTTATAGAAGACCGGCAAAATGCTATGCGGATACTTTCTTCAGCACAAACAGGCGTGCTGGACTGAGTTGATGTGAAGATGGATAAAGTTAAATACCAGGCAGTCTTGAAGAATATCTGTTAAGTAGGAAAAACTTGAGACTGGCTTAGCTTCACCAGCTACCAGGATAAAAATCCTCAAAATACATAAAATGGCCTTGGACAAAGTCTGAATGTAAATCTATTTGAGATTATACATATACACCTGTCAATGCAATTGAAAGGCACTGAAGGCTGTCTTCCTGAAACTGGAAAAAGAATTCTCAAAAAATGTGCTGAAAGCAAAGAATGTGAAGACTTTTTCCACATAATGTTACGTTCAAGGAGAGCATGCCTGCTGTGACGAAACTTGGAGGTGATGGTTGAAGGACTAAGATGCAATCATTCATTTGAAACACAGCCACTATCTCCTGCGGTGGCAACATTTAGTTAGTGACTCGATTGCAAGGCTTTCAACACAATTTGTTGTCATTGATATGCATAGATAATAAACAGATCCAGCTTGAGTTTTCAACAAATATTTCTTAGCATTCTCCACTTAAGAGTTACTAAACTTTAAATTTGATCTAATCTAATCTAATCTAATCTAATCTAATCTATATTGAAATGTGACTACTTTGCCATAAGTCTCTAAAGCTCTGAAAAATTGTTTGTATGATCAAATGGAGCACTACATTTAGTGCTACATTTAGCACTACATTTAGCACTACAATTGCACACACCCCTATTATTCCAGTATTTATTTATTTATTTTTTTACTGCTCTCTGTCTTTTAAATGCAACAAGTTTGAATGCTCTGCAGCAGCATACATGGAAAAGTTGCAGAGGAAGCATAATTCAGAAGCAGAGAAAGCCAGGAAGGATGTGGCCGGTCCTAGGCTGGACCTGCTCGCTCTTCCTGCTTCTGTGTGAACACCATATATGTTCAGAGACAGGGTTACACTATTTCACATTCTCTCCTCCTCATGAAACAAGTCATCATGTTGTAGAACTGTGTTTATAAGCCAGTCTAAGCATGCTCCAGTGGCTCCCACAGCTCCCTTCAGATGAAGAAATAATTCCCTGCATAATTGAGAGGATTTTATATTTTTGTCATCGCTGCTCAAACAGAGAAGTGAAGATGGAGTTGTGGCTCCTACTCTGCAGCGGTTTTCTCCTTTTATTGACTCGACAATCACTGTGTCCATCTGATGTGGTTTCACTCGAAGGCTTAGAAACACAGGACCTCAGAAATGACTCGTCATCATGAACAAGGAAATATAACAGCCGATATAGGACTGAAGCTGACACCAACACGACTTGATTAAAGACTGATCTGCGGCGACATGTTTAACAAAACAGTTTATTTAAGAATAACCTAGAAACCATATGGTTACAGTGCAAAAGCCAAGAACCCATATTTCAAACATAACCTTTAAGCACATGTAAACCCACATTTCTGATATAGTATTCTAATTTAAAGTATCATCTTTTTATTAGCTGTAATAAGTGCAAAAATGCAACAGTTTCCACTGTGCAGACAGAGTTGCACAGTGAAATTAGCACCAAGTCAAAATGAGTGGTTACTGGATTTAATAATATATGGACGTGGAAGGCCTTACAGTGAATTATGTGTAAAACTGTGATTGTGAGTTACACAGTTTCCATCTTCCGGGACATGCTGCAACAAACATCTTTTGGTTTGGCTACATCCAACAGATTGTGATTTGTGTTTGATTTATGTTCATATAGTGAGTGAATGAGTAGAGGATGAGTCAGTAAACATTTAAAAAGCAACATGCCTGTGAGTGATGTAACAGTCGTGCCTTTTGAGAGTGAAGTCAAGACATGCAAAGTGTCAGGGGAGCAGCTACTACTGCTCAGTCTTTGTATACGGTTTCTATAACAGAGATTGGGTGATGCATTTTTAATCTTTTATTATCTGTGTTTATAATTTTGCTTATAGGCAGATCGCAACTGGCCTTAGTCGAAGAATCGCTCTTATCTTCTCTTTATATGATTGAATTAAGTTATATATTCATTTAATTTTGCAAAAGTCTTAAAATTACTTGAACTCTTTTTCACATTTTGCCATGAATCAACCTCAAGCATAATTTTATCAATGCAAAGTAGGACGTAAATGGTGGAAAGAAGAGTTTTTAGTTTTAAAAATTAAAAAAACTTCCAAACTGGTGTAGGTCAATGCCAATCTAACCCATGAATATGTCCTGACATAAGTACTCTATACTGTACATACTGAAATTTGTTTTCAGTAAAAGTTAGAAAATTGTGCACTGTTTTCCTTCCTATTCACCAAAAATGCTTGATGAACGCCCTGTGAACTTACTTCCAAGCATTTTTTTAAATGTTAGCTTTGAAGTTAACATGTTCCTCTTTCACCCTCAACTATTCTGGTTCCAGATGTGACCTGTGAAGAATAACCGCCGAGCGCACCTTTCATCATAATGAGGTAAAAGTTAGGCTGCACCTTGAAGGCAAAAAGTTTCTCTGGAACACAAAAAGCGACAGCTTTGAAATATTGATTTGGCAGCAAGGAAAAACGTCTGGTCCTGATGGACAAAAAAACAGTTTTATTAAAACAATATGCTTCAGAGGAAATCAAAGTGATGTTTTACTTTGGGGAAAATTATACAATACCCTCCAAAAGTTGATATACTGATTGGTGCATTTTTGTTGAAAAATATGTAAGCATTTATAATTCACATGGTTGATATTGTTTACTGTATTTTTGTTAGAGTCAGTCCATTTTCAAGAGATTTGTACGTTGTGTTGCTTTGTTCTTTTATCTGACTGGGCACATTTGCTTGTTTGGTTTTTGTTTTATGCCAGCAGATTAACGAGTCATAATGATTAAAGTTCAATTACAACACGCCATATTTTCTTGGAAGATTTGTAAACAGTTTGATTTGCTGAGTCACTTTCTAAAGCTGCGGCGCCCTCTTCAGGCAGAAGCTTACACTCGCAGCCTTCCCCGGGGAAAATCATGTCGTTGACAATAGGAGGAGCTGCTGACTCATGTAATAATAGCTTTTCTATTTCATTTTATTTTTTCATAATATTTTATGTCAAAACTATGAATTAAGTAGGATTGAATAAATGGTGCTAGGAGGGAAAATGAAGCAATAATTATGAATCTTAGAGGGGTGTTGACTTGCAGAAACCACTTTAATTTGCTAGGTTTCACAAATCCTTGTTAGTTTGCAACATTTTCTGATTTGCCTCAACTTCTTTTCCTAATCCAGATATTTCACAAAATACTTTTCCAATTGGGTCAAGCCGACTCTTTGCAGAACAGACTTTCTTTGAGATAAGATTTTCAATAAATTTTCAGTACTGAAATTCTTTAATAGTATAACAACTAAATGCCCAAATTTAAGCAGAATTAGTTATATCCATGCTGTCTGTTTAAATCTGCATGAAACCAAGCATGATGTGTTTTTAATCATTTTCAAGATGCCTCAGCTTAACATGCCTTCCTCCTAATTGAACTGTGAAATTATTACTTAATTTCTTTACATCGCACAAAAAATAACACTTTTTAGAGCCACTGTTTGTGACAGAACCCATGTGTGCAGCTTCAAGATGTATTATATATTATTGTATTACATGTAAATTGATGTTTATTGAAGAAAATGACTGGTATGAAAGCTCCGTGTTCGTTGCTTTTACCTGATGAGATCATTCAGGTTACTCAGATGAAGCGGATTCTGTGCAGACAGCAAATTAAATCAGAGACATTAGAGGATTCACATCACTGTCTGACCCGGAGTGAGTCATGACCATATGACCAAAAGCATAAGTACATGGTCTCACCGTATGTAAAACGATGAAAATGATCCTCCAGGAAAGCCTCTGCCGTGCATGAGCCGTATTAAATGAATTAACTATAATCTGATTTGGCATTAATGAGATCAGTGGTATTTATAATAGCAGAGGGAATAACAACAAATGATCCCACTGAGAGAAAGCAGGCAAACAGAGGAAGAGATGGATATTATCCAGATGCTGCTGCTCTGCGTCGGAGATGACTGCTAGTCCAGAAAACCCTCAAATGACCACCTGAACCCAGGGAGGGCAATTAACGGCGTCAAAATATTTTGCTTCTGTCCCCACTGACAGACGTGGTGTCAGAGCTTGTCATAATTTGCAGAGATTATATCACGTCACCGCTTGTTTTTTTCCCCGAGTCTCATCCCAGATCCCTGCTGGCTCATAATCACAGATCCATGAGGTGACAGCGCTGGGCCTGCAGCAAGCTGCTAATGAAAAGCCATTTAGCGGTGAGCCAGGACTCCTTAAGTGATCCAGACAGTTTCTCAGGAAGGAAACGAAGAACACTGCTAGCTAATAAACCTTTCTCTAAATGTGGTGTCACACTGATTGATCTTATTTAGCTTTTGGTGGGCACTGACTCGAAATGTGAAGCTGTAAAAGCCCAATTTAGCATTAAAATATTCTCCAACTGTTTATTGTTTTCTTCCCCAAACAAAATAAGCAAATCATGTAGTAACAAAACAAGCTTTAAGATCCTTTGTTCTAAATTCCAGAGGAAATCGTAAAACTTGCAGCCAAAATTTCGCATCGTTTCAGTTCACATCGAGATGTTTACTGGGTGAGAGCGACAGTAATGCAATCCAGAGAAATACAGAAAACACAAGCTGACAATAGAAAAGCTGGATATTTGGACTTTATAAGACCGAGGCTGTGGTTTCTTTAGCTAAAGCAAAATTTAAAAAGGCTCTGACAAACAAATCAAAACAAGTTTTGGAGTCTGAGCAAGGTTCAGTAAAACTGCTTTGTTTGATCTGAAATGCATCGAGCGTTCTTTATTCTTGGGGCTATAGTTTTATTTTTGCAGGCTATAATTTATCTTTGATCAGGTCTGAATCGGTGGCCCTTGTGGGCTTGGCAGCATTTGCACTCAAAAGTCTTTGAGTTCATGTAGCCTTGAAACTCGCTTTGCATTTGGTATAAGTAGCTTCAGTATAAATTCGATAGAGCACTTTGTCTTTAATTCCACCCTTCTAAGTAATTTGCCTCACATAATCATGACTCTTTTTATTTTCACCAAGGACCTGCAGCTGTTTTTAGATTTAAGCAGTGAGCCACAACTCAGTTGAAGAGGGTAGATGTGAACCGAGGATTCATGCCCTTCAAGATTCGTCGAAGTAGGACATATAAAGGACGCATTGAGCAAAACATTTTGGAAAGTCATCCTTGCTATAGCATGCAGACTGATATTAGTAGCTACAACAGAGATTAATAAAAGAGGAAACGTGTCTGAAAACGTTCTTGTCTACGTCTCTATTTAAAAACAGAAATATGCAGAAGTAATTCTGCATATTTAGGAAGCTGCTGCTTTTCCATCATCTCAAATCATTGTGTGTATGATTTCACTATACATTTTCTTCTGTTTAATGGCTTGGGTTGTAATTGTTCTGTATATAGGCATGCATTTCCTATTTTTAATATGTTTTTTGTCAAATTTCTTGATGCAATTTTAATTGCTTTATAGGCAAAAACAGTGAGTAACCATCCCCACAACAGACAGCTGTAAAATAACGTAAAATTGAACCTTCCAGTCATAAACAGTGATAAGGATCGTCAGACACAAATGACTAACAGCTCAGCCATAGATTAGGCTCTGGTAAGTGAATGTTACACACCAGCTTTGACTGTGCATTATTAACCTTACTCCCTTAATAATTCTGATAGGCTAGACATTACCTCATTTGTCTTCTCTGTAGGTTTGTGTCTAAAAAACAAATTACCTAACCAATTTATTTTCTTAACGTCCAGAAAGCAGCTATGTTAGCATAAATAACCTAGCTCTGATGACTTGGGTATGAAGCCCTCATGGCATATATGGTTGTATTTTAGACTTAAATTATAAAGGTGAAATGGCTAAACTAAGGTATAGTGTTTACAAGTATATATGGTTCTTTTTAATCATTTTGAAGTTGTTGTTTAATAACGGCTATCTATGATTTGCTTTTATCTCAATTTCTGCCCTGTTAAACCTGCAGAGTCACTAAAGGCAAACCAATCCTTGTACAGCAAAAGCCTCATTGTGTTTGCAATTAGGGGAATTACACGTTGCCAAACCTTTAAAGTTATACTTGGAAATTTACTGCAGTGAGTCACTTTGTTGAACTTGCATTATGCTTCTGAGGCCACTCCCATAAACACAAAAATCCCTCACAAAAAAATTCCTCACGGACCTTAATTTGTGAACTTTTCTAAAGCTGTCTGTGGTAGGAAGGTTTGATGCCAGAAAGACAATTTGCAAAAATATTTAACTCATAATCCTTAGTTACTGAATCACTAAGCAGTAAATAGGTCATGTCCAGATCACTATTGTTGTATCAAAGTGATTAGAGTTTACTGCACTATATTTTAACCATTCATCTCACATTAGGTGGCTAATTGGATGAATGGTTAAAATATAATTCAGTTAAGCCACTTTGAGTTAACTGAACTATATTTTAATCATTCATCTGTATGAATGGTTAAAATATAGCTTTTATGAGAATACCAGGTAACATACAGTGACTGCAACAATAAACCTGTGTACAAGAATTTTTAAATGTCCCCACATTCTCATACATAGAATAAAAGAACAGAAATAATAGAGTAAAAATATTATTATATTTTATTATACATTTTCCCTAAGAGGGCAAATTCAGGTGCAACAAAGTGTAAGTAAGTATGTAAACTTTATTTACATAGCACCTTTCACAGACATAAAAATCACAAAGTGTTTTACAAAAAAGGAAACACATCAACAATAAAAGAATCTGAAATCAATGAACAAAATTAACCAAAAGTCAGTCTGAAGAGATAAGTCTATCTCAATTTCTCAATTTTTTAAATGTGTCAGTTGACTCGGAGCAGCGCATTGATAGAGGCAGAGCGTTCCAGAGCCTCGGGGCCACCTCCTGAAATGCTCTGTCACCACAGGTTTTAAAATGAGTTCTGGGAACCGACAGCAGCATCTGATTAGAAGACCTCAGAGTCCTAGACGGACAGAGAGGCTTCAAAAGGTCCAATATATATTTGGGAGCCTCACCAGGAAGTGCTTTAAAAGTTAAAACCAAAATTTTAAAATGAGTCCTAAAATACACCGGGAGCCAGTGCAAAGAGGCCAGAACAGGAGTTATGTGATCTGTTCTGTGGGTTCTAGTTAAAAGCCTGGCTGCAGCGTTTTGCACAGACTGAAGGCAAGCCATGGGGGATTTACTTATCCCCACTAAAGGGCCGTTACAATAGTCTAAACGAGAAGAAATAAAAGCATGGACAATCATTTCTAATTCCTTCTGTGATAAAATAGCTCGCGACTTCGAAATATTCCTTAAATGGTAAAAACTGTTGTGAAGTAACAATTTGCAATGATTGTCCAATGACCTATTAAATTTGATGGGAGCAGTTATCGTTATAAAGTCTAACAGGTACTGGGCAGAAGGAGCTACGACAACACTCCTTTCACCGGAGATGCAGCAGTCTGTAACTGATGCTGCTCTCCAGTTTAGCAACAACTTCATGAAGAGTGGGTGTCATTCTTCACCAGTGATAGCCAGAGGCGCTCTATCTCCAGTACCTGCAATGGGTAGAGGGGACATCTTGGAACAGAGCTGGCCTTCATGATGAGCTTATCTAACCACTTCCTGTCAGCTGTAGATAAGCTGTTGCTCCAACATACTACAGTAGGTGGCTGATGCGACCACAGAGACAAAAATGTCTTCAGAAGTGACACCTACTCTTCAAAAAAATCTCACTTTCCCTCAGCAGATAGAGTCTGCTCTGACCCTTCCTGTGAAGAGCATCAATGTCATGAGTCCAGTCCAGTTTAGTGTTCAGATGAACACTCAGGTACTTATAAGACTTCACTATTTTAACATCCGTTCCCTGGATGTTCACTGGTGTCATTTTGGTGGGTCTGCGCCTGAGGAAATCCACCACCAGCTCCATATTTTTAGCAGCACTGATTAGGAAGCCCACTGGTACCAGTCTACAAAGTCCTGAGTCCACTGTCTGGACTCTGAGTCATCCTCGCCTATAATGAGGCTGACTATGGCAGAGTCATCAGATAACTTATGAAAATGGCAGCGTGGGGATTTGATGGAGAAAACTGCAGTTAGTATGAAGAGGAATGGTACTGTACCAGCACAGTTCCTTGTGGGGCCCTGGTACAGCACTGTATGGTGGGCATCCAGGGAGTTAGTCTGACATCAATTGGGGCATATGGTGTTCCGCTCCTGACCGAAGACACGTGGACTAAAAGAGACAGAAAAAAGAAACTAATTTAATATTTTTAAAAATTCTGTCTCTATAACAATGTTTCTTTTAATTTATGCTGTTTTGGAGGGGTTTTTTTCTATCTCTGGTTGTATTTAATGCCCTGGTTGGTAGTTAAATAATTGTCTAATCATCTTAAGAGCAATGTACATATCTTTGTCAGTGAAAAGCTGTAAAATAATTGGGTTTATTTTTCAAAAAAAGGTTACACAGTACATTTGTGCCACTGGTATAATGTGATCAGAAGTGCAAATAAATAGCTTATTCCAGCGACTTTCACAATGTTACATATGCTGTGACCATGTTAAATTTGAACTCATGCCTACTCAGGGACCTCCATCTATCCGAGCTTGGAATTGGAAAATTTCCACGATTCCTCAGTTAGAAACATGTAGAAGATCTGTTTCTAAGTACTCTAAAATATAATATAATCACTAATCTATATGTATGCAGGACATACTTGTTATACATGTATAAAAAATATTCTTTATGTAAAAAAATCCAGTCAAGCAGAGATCATTTATTTAAATACAGTCTCTTCAGGGTTGTTTTTTTATGTAACAGGTTTATCTCTTCTTTATAGCAATTTAAATGACAGGAACCTGCTTTTTAGGATCTCCACATTTTCCTAGAGAGCATGGAACAAGCAAAAAAAAAAAAAAAAATTGCAAAAGGGTTAAAAAGACTGACTGGATGGAAACAAATCTCCTGTCTTCCCCGTTTTCATTCCTGCCTTTGGCATATGTAGCAAGGACTACTGATAACGTGAGCCAGTCACAATGTGGGACATTATCTCAGCCTGTGGGACAAAGGGCAGGGGAAGAATGCATTTCAGTTTCAGAAAAGAACATGTGGTCACCAAGAGCAGAAGTTCCTAACATTTATAGCTTCTGACACAAAATAACAGAGGAAGAGACTAGAGATGTGCCAATCGGGTTTTTTCCTGCCGACTCCGATCACCCATGAGGGCCGATCCCGGCCGATCCCCGATACCGATCACATAATATTTTTTTTTTTGTCATAAGCACTACCAGTTACATTACGTGGAAAAAGGACCCATGAATTCACCATAATTTAGACAAAAACTTGTTTTTAATAACTTTTTCCAAGAAAAAAACAAAACAGGCATTGTGCAAATTGTACTGCTATTGGTAATACTATCTTTAACAGACTGAAAACATATGCAGGCTCTGAAGAGGTTAAATAATGCAAAGAGTCAAAATAAATTCTCTCAACACTGCCAAAAAATTCAAGTATAAAAATTTTCATTCAAAGGCAAATACAAGTTCCATAATAACAATAAACAATCCTGAGTTACTGAATAAAAACTTCCTGTTAGCATGGCGGCTAGCTGATTACTGGCTGTTTCTGACTGAGCGGAGTAATTATGCAGATCAGGGAGGAGATCGATTATTTTTTCAGATATTATTTGTCTCATGTTAGGACAGCGAAAGTTTTAATACGTATGTAAACTTTATTTTTTTAAGTTAGATGCTGCAGCTTTAAACAGAGGTTCGGTGTGAGAGTCACTACCACATGGAGCAGAAGCGGCGCTCCGTCTGTGAAATATTACTACCTGTAGCGTAGCAGCGGTTCAACAGCAAGAGCAGATTTCTGGATTTCTGACTCTCATCTTCTTAACAATACCTTACAGATTCTCTAAAAGGGTTTAGGTCAGGCCAGTTGTGATGGCCAATCAGGCAAAGTCATTGTGACTGTATTAGTTACTACTTTTGACATTGTAGACAGATGAAAAATCAGCATCTCCATATCACGTGTCAGGAGGGAAGTGCTCAAAAAACTTCCTGTTTGACAGCTGTGCTGACTCTGGACTTGCTGTAGCAGATGTCATAAAGTCACTAGTAAATATGAAAACGCTGCACTGGATTTCAAGTAACTTGGATTTTGTGTCGCTCACCCCTATCTCCACAATTTGGAAACTTGGTTTCAAAAGGAAATACAAAACTTAAATCGCAAAAGAGCCTTTTTTTCCCCTCAGCACCTGACATTGTGTCTGTTTCATGGATGGTTTAAAACAAGGAATGTAGTAGTTGTAACTATATTACTGGAATCTTTGAAGACGTCTATTTCAAAATAGATATGTTTTTTAACCACTATTGGTTTGTGGAAAGAGTAGTCATCTTGTAATCCAAAAGTTGTGGATTTGATTCAGGCTTTCTCCTGTCACATGTCAAGGTGCCACTGGGCAAGACACTTAATCCCCAGTACCAATATGCATATTGGTAGATAAATGTTTGTGAGTACGATTGGGTGAATGTTGCTGTAGTGTAAAGCACTTTAAGTTGTCAGTTAGAATAGGAAAGCGGCATATAAATTCAGTCCATTTATGGTTTAAAGAGCTGTGTATTTTGGACTTTGACAGCAGTGACATGCAGTCAAAAGACAGTTAAGAAGTAGTAAATAGATTTTTTTTTAGCATCAATGTAATATCAGAATAAATTCTATAATATACTGTGATCAAATTGGATGTTGATCACCCCATCCACGCCCTGAATTTGGCAATATGTGGGGTTGTGGAGACACTGACTTCAGCTGCAGTTCACATCTTATGAATCTCCCCAAATTCAAGGCTGGAGTTAAACTCTGTTTGTTGTGTACCTTCTTCTGGCACACTTTTTCATTTCACTAAAAATTATGTTAATATATCAATATCTGAACAGCAAAATTATTTAGCAATGACCTTCCATTGCTTTTTCTCATTGCCGTTTTTGTAGAGGGTGTCAGCTGGACAACTTTCAAGTCAGAAATCTTTACCCTGATTATGGAGGTTGTATTGGAATATTTCTATACTGAAATGTTTAATGTTACTCTTATCAGTCTGAATGCAAGGAACTAAGACATACACTTTACTTTTTGATTCAATTTACTTAAATAAACTATCTTTCTGATATTCCAAATTTTGTATTCTCTTTAAAAACCTGTATTAACTTAGAACCTTTTTTTTTAATCAGGAAGCTCCCTCCCTGCCTGTAGGTGTCACTACAGTGGAGCACCCCCTCCTCCCTCCCTTTTATTTCAACCCTCTCTGTCCTCCTCCCATCCAGTAAAACCAACGCGAAAGGGTGTGCGTTTTGAAGGTTGTATGAAGCTATAATATCAAGGGAGACACTACGAGTCACTACAGAAGACCCTGTAACCGGAGCAGCGTTCATCCTATGTGTTTCTCTCAATTACTTCTCAGCTCAGCTGCCCCGGTGACAACCAGAGTGTCCTATCTTGAAAAACAGTGAAGATGCCGCTTACACGGATATTACCTGAAAGTTTGAATACCTGTGATGCGCAGTAAAAATGCGTTGTGACAGCCGGGCTGGTTCCCCTCAAGGTCAGAATCAACGTCGCCGCCTCACGGACGAACACCTTCAGGAGTCGAAGAGGAAGAACGAGCGCAAAGGAGGAGAAGGGGATGCGGTTGTCTTTTTGCCTCGATTCAGCATCAGCAGAGACATTTCTTACTAAAGACGCTGATGGACACTAAAAGAGGAGAGGGTGAACTTGTAAAAGACGTCTGTCCGGAAGTGGTCTGTTACAGCATTGGTTACTGAGGTAAAAATAAAAAAAAACTCTTCAGCATCTTGCCGTTTCCTGCTTTCTTCCAACGGCAGCAACGGTCGGTGACGGTTTACCTGACCGCTGCTGCACGCGACGACGTTCAGTCACATCTACCTAACGTCAACTGACAAAAAAAATGGTCAGTTGGTTCGGTTTCAGGTAGCCGACTTGAACGGTTCGTGTTGGAAGAGTTGGTTAACTATTTCAACATTGCATAGTTGAAGCCAGCTCAACTTCCTTGCTCTTGAAGCGGAGTTTTCTTTCTGTTTACAGGGTAGTTTCTTGTTTTTTTCTTCCAACAATGTTTTCGAGGATGGCACCGCGAGGTCGGAGTGGTTTGGGTCGGAGTTTAGCGGAGCTAGGATTGCTCCTGCTGGCGATACTGGTGCTGTTGGATGGCACCGTGCTGTCCCTCGAAGCAGCCACCTCCTCCGAAATCGACACCCATGAAGGGAAGCCCGGCACACATAAAAACACAAGCAAGAAGTCTTTCCCCGTCCTCGGCATCAAGTACGACGACGTCAGTGTCCCCTTTGAAATTTCACTGTGGGTGCTTCTGGCCTCTTTAATGAAATTAGGTAAGTGTCATTCTATCATGTGGTTGTTACTTGGTTTCAAACCTTAGAATTTAAATCAACATTTTTCAGTTAGTACTAGCCATAAAGAAGGTTATGAAGTTCTCAATTAAAGGAGTCCTAATCATAGGTATTAGGTGACCCTTTCAGTCGTAAAGACACAAAGTTGAAATACATACTAAAAAAATAAAATATACATTTGGATATGTAGGGATTTAAAACTCTGTAACTATACCAGACTATAAACTTCTATAATAAAGCAACAGTCATCTTAGCTCCAAGTCTCAAACACAGTCTTATACAAGTAATAGGTTTTAAATTCAATTAGGGCTGCAAGATATTAGAAAAACATATTGCAATAACATAGCAAATATAAAGGACATATCTTTTATAGATAGCGGTCATTTTTCTAACTTTAATTATATTTTGACATCATCACAACAACATGTTTACTCTCCTTAAGCTTTAAGACATTGGTCATCTAGATCAGATATGGACATAAAAACAATTAAAGTATTTTCAGGTGGAGGAATATATTTTTGGAAAGTAGAGGTGTTTTGCATAATACTAGAAAATATCTTGCTAAAAATTTAATTCAAGCTCCTCTGTGATTACAATGTTTCATTCAATATATTGTTTTTCTTGATTGTCACATTTAAACATGTGACATCAAATGCTCACTTATGCAGTGTGAACGCACCCAGATGTTTTTATTCACTTGAATCAAATTGATGCATACAAGTGCATCAATATCAATATCTGAATAATGCATCCTTATTTTTTGATCTGCTCTTTCACAATTACATCTTTATAAACTCAGTGATCAAATTTTGGTTCTTGACTGAAAGAACCAAAATTTAATTGCAGTCAAAGAAAGTTTAAATGGAGATTAGGTTTATTGTTACTACTAGTATTAATATTTGAGGTTTATTTTTTAGTATTCAGAATGATAGAAAAGCTGACAACAGTATTTTGTAAATTAAGAAAATGCTACTTCTTTCCACATTACTGAAGTGTATTTACCATAACTAGACCTTTCAGAATAACAAGATTTGCTGGATGATACATTGTCCCGGAAATTATCGAGATAAACGATAATATTATTGTTTAGAGACCTTTTTGAAATAATATATGGAAAATAATACATAATAATTTGCCCTCTCAAAAAAAAAAAAAAACTGTAATTTTGTTTTTTTAAAAATAGCAACCAGAAACAATAAATAAAATGGACGTAAAAACTACATAGAACCGAATCCATAAATAAAACGCATTAAGAGGTTTCTGTAAACAAAATTGCCCTTTGAAAGATACTAATCATCAGAATAGAAATGATCAAGCTCATTTTAACTCGTCATGTGATTAATTGGTTAATAAGAATTAATCAATTCATTGCATCAGGTTTAACCATAGCTCCACTGCCATAAACCAAAGAATAGGACCATTTTCATTCCTCATATCCGTGGAATCAGCTTGTTAGCTTGTCGTAATTCTGTTTCACACTACTCTTTATTTTTTTTACAGCTGCCAACTATTTTTTCAATTTCATAAATTTATCTTGATTGATAGCTCTCTTTAATTTTTGTCATTTTAATTTGCCTGCTTTTATGGGTGCGAGGCAGACAAACCTCATCTAAAGAAACAGGTAAAAATCAAGAATGGTCTGTTTTTGAGACAGTATCTTATTTACTAATCTAATGTCCTAAAAATACCATCAGTCCATCAGTTTCCATCAGTTTCTCAACAGTTTCGGGTGCCTACTAAGACCGTAACTTGTAAGCTACATAACACGTTTGACCGGAATAGCTCAATAGTTTGAGGTTGAACCTTTAAGGCAGGTTGCTCCTTAGATCGGTTCACTTAATGCAGTGAGGATCTTTTAAAGTGATGACTAATCAGTTTAACTGACAAGTCTACATGTAGGAAAATAACTTTTATATTTTGCAAGTTTTCCAAACATGACCAACACATGATGCTCTGTGGTAAGACAGAGTCTTGTGGTATTTATGCAAGAATTATTTTAAAAACAAAAGGCTTTCCCGGGTTGACCCATTTCAGGAGTTCATTCAGTTTTTGTGAGCAGTTGGGGTGTGCACCAAAGCATTTTTTCTGTTGATCTCATTTGTTTTCTTTCTCTTTGAACCCTTCTCTATCTTCAGCTATGACTTTCTGTTCCTTCTTGTGGTGTGCTTCTGTCAAAACACTGCATTGTCCTCAGCTTTTCTTCTTTTTTTTTTCTTTTTTTTTTTTCTGAGAGCTAGCAGCCTGTCACTTGACTGTTACATCAGGAGCCTGATTGAGCAGCAGCTTGTAGGCAAGAAGGATGCTGTCTCAGTGTCTGGGCAAGGAGCCCAGTGTCTCAGGGGAGAGGAGAAGCAGAGAGGGGCCACCTGGCTCCAGTAGATTTCTTGCAGGACACAACTCAAGGACGTAAAAAGAAAAACGGCAGCATATGGAAAGTAAATTAATTAATCAACAATTGATAAAATAATAAACAACAGACAAGCAGAAAGTAATTGATCTTGAGGCGGTGGTTTGGAGGATGTTTGGTGGGTGACTTAAATGTTGCTGCTATAAGAGTCTATTTTGGCAGTTTTTCTTGTTCCTAATCGAAGACTTTCTGTAAGCAGGTTCATAGGCCATTTATCTCTTAAGCTTTGTTGCTGGTACATCATGCATTTCTCTCTGTTTTTCATTCAGTTTTAAATATGATCTTTAGGCACTGTAGCTTTCAGTTTTCTGGCAGGACTTTTTTGCAGAAAACTTATCAAGTCGATGATTAACAGGGATGATAGCCCATGTGTCAGGTCTTTGATAGGTTAGGCATGACATAACTTCAAGATGCTATTCTTCTGCTGTACTTTTTCTTTAAACCACCCTTTGTCTACTTCCATTTAGCTTAAACAATCAATGCACAAAATGCTACTATGGTTAAGTACCAAATAGGGCATACATTTAGTGAAAAGGCTGAAGTATAGTATCATTTTCAGATAATAATTTGAATTGCTGATTAAGGGGGGCGGCAGTGGCCCGAGTGGTGGCTTTCACCCCAAAAGTGTTTTTCGCACCTCACTATCTGCTGAAGGTGTTGACATGAAATGGGGACGTCATTTCCCACATCTACCCTACCTAACAACCAGGAGATGAGATGGAACGAGTGTGACATAGTGATAGAGTACAATTCAAATACAGCAGCAGCACAACAAAGCATGGGTGCAAGAAGAGCATCAAGGCTTTATCTTGGCTTTGTTTTTGCAATGTTACAATGCACAGCATAAAGGTAAAATTTTGCAGTGTAGTTTACTTTGTTTTCATAAAATAGTCCTCTAACTTCAGAGGGAACATTTATCTGTATTCCTATCTGTAAACAGGAAAATAAAATTAGGTTGTGGTTGTCCCTGATCCGTGTTGTGATTGTAATACATAACAGCAAGAAGCTAAATAGACACGACTTTACAGCCAGTGATTCGCCCTCCTTGTATGATTCAGAGCTGATCAAATATTCTCAGAAAGACTGTGTTGCCTCAGTGTAAAAATCAATGAAAGCATTGCAGTTTCATTCAATAGCTGATACATGAGCTTAGTTTCTGCTGTAGCTGGAGTTTGGCTGCAACCCAAAACGTCTTTTTCTCACGTGGGAGAGAACACCATAAAGAGCATCAGTTAAAAAAGTTCTATTAGAAGATGTTTTTCTTCAGTTTATGGGAGATTAGTGAAATTTTTATATTTTCTTAAAATTATGACATTAAAACCCTTTATTATTGATTAATGTTATGGCGATATTTGTTTAATGTAATTCACAATTAGTCAGCATGACTTGTAAAGAGTCATAAAACAATATACTATGAGATGTTTCCTGTGGATAAATAAGCTGCAAATTTTATCAGCCACAAAAGATCCACCATGACATCAAATCGGTGTTACAGAAATCTTATTTTTAAGTGTAATATTATTAGTGACCTTGCTATTTTGACTGCTGCTGAATACCTAATAATGGAGAAATTAACATGAAGTGTTGTTTTTGTCTGTCTAGTAGTACTTATCACATATTTATTACTTTTCAGGGATTTTTTAAAATGATTATTTTTGTGGTGTTTTCTTAAAAGACTAAAAACTGTATCAAACATGGACACAGAGAATGAAAGTGGCCACAGAGAAAATGGTTTGTTGACTTGTCCTTGGCCTTAAGAGGAGGCTTAGATGGGCCACTCATCTATTCATGAATTCTCAGAAGGCATTTGGGGTCAGGGGTTTGAAATAATTGTAGCCTGACAGGTCACACTACGTAGTTGTGCAATGTATACTGAGAATTTGGTTTCCAAGCAGAAGAGAGAGTATACATTCATCTTCTATACCTGCAGCTTGTTTAGCAATTGTTAAAAATCACACTTACTGTATTCTGATGAGTAATCTCACTCTTTTTTTTATTTTTATGATGTTGGTGGCCTTTATTCATCAGATACTTGAAGGGCAAAGTGGGCAGGGGAGACCTGCAGTAAAAGGCCCATGGTCAGGAATAGATATCAAATCAACTGCTTTGAGGACTATCTTCTCTGTATGTGGTGCACAGTCACTACCCTTTCAAGTCCTGTTTTTATCTTTGTCAATACTATGTTCGGAATGCTGAAGTTGTTAGAAACATGTTGCTCAGACGAGGCTGCTTCCTAAAGAGACATTCCCAGAACCTAGAAGACAAAACAAGGAAATGTTGCTTTAACTCATTTGTCACTCATTTAAAACCTTTAGCTTCTGGATTAATTTATGCGTTAGTTGTTGTGGAGAAGTGTGGAAACTCATCAGTAACCTGAATTTTAAAACTGTCCTCATCTATAATGCTTATATAGAAGAAAAAGTCCTAGTATTGCATTAGAAAGCACAGCTTGTTAAGTTCGAGGCAATGTCAGAAACTGTGCTTTTCTTTTCTTTACTATGTTATTTAGGTTAAGACTTGGACAAGAAGACTTCCAGGTTTATTGACAAAGAAGGTTATCGACTTTCTCCTATTCTTAAGTACCACTGTATTTGTGCAACATTTCTGTAGTGAAAGACTTAAGTCAATCATTAAAAGGGCTATTATTATGTATTTTCAGGCACATAGTTACATTTTACTACACAGTCAAGTAACTGTTAAATTCAGTTGTTATGAAAATGTTTTACACATTAAAAATAACTTAAAATAAATTTGACTTTGCATTATAGCATTTTCTGATACCTTGAAATTGCCCTCTGGTTCTTTAAGAAGGTAATGCCCTTTCCGTCATTCCCTCTTTAGCAAGACAGTGCTTCTCCATGATGTTGCTTGCAACCATTTTTAGGAGAGTTGAACTGAGAAGTAATTCATATAATAAGCTCAGTAGATGCACAATTCTACCAGGTGATTGCTAATTGCAGCTGCCACTAGTCTGGTGGAGCTGGCTGGGGGAGACATAGAGGAGGGGAATGAAGCTCCAAGGTGGCGCTTTGAGTAAATAGGCAGGGCTTTGTATGAGCAGGGATTAAGAATGGTTGCTATGGGAGATTCAGGAATTTCTCAATCATGCATGAATGAATCAAAGACATACTCCAGGCATGTGTCTATGAGACAATAATATAAGATGATATACAGCACAGAGGCATATTTTTTAAGGAGAAAATTAAGTACATTAATCTATCAGCAGCAAACTCTGTGTCTAATGACCTTTGTCCCTCTTTTCTCTTTTGTAATTCCAAAACTTAAAAATGAAAAAAAAAATAAAGCCCATATGAGTTGAAAAATTTGAAATTCCTAAAGTTTGATCAATTCTTTTACATATCATCATACATATCATAGACATCAAACTTCACAGTAAACACAACAAATTAGGAGCCCAACACTTTGTAAGAACAATGTCCAATATTCAAAACAGCCTCTAATAAATTCCAATAAAATTATTTTACAAAAAGGCTGTTTCGGAGTAGAGCAACCTTGCTGAAGCCTGGGCACATTGTAATTGCTGTCCGAGATGAATGGGTCTTTAGCATCCAACTTTTTATCCAAAGTTAATATTGAGAATTGCACTAGAAAGTACTGTGGCTTAGCTTTGCTACCACAATAAAATCTGTTTTCATATCTGTACTGGGTGCTTCTTATATCTTCCTTTTTGTACCTCTCAGAATTCTAATATAGCTTCCAGTTAACCTAACAATCAACGCTTGTTCTAACATGTTGCGACATTTCCTCTGTCTAAAACACCTTGAGTCTTGGTAAAACTTTTTTTCTAGCGAGCTCCAAAGCAGTAGCATTACTTTGTAGAGAAGAGTGTTAAGAGCTGCTGTCACAATATGTGGAACAAAAGGGGAAACTTGAGCTTGCTATCGTGCTTCAATGATTTGAGCTTAGTTTCACAAGGATTGCATGTCCGTTGTTTTCTAAAGAATGTCTCTTACGAGAAGAAATGCAACAGGCATCACAGAAAATATCTCTTCTAGGATCCTGTTGTGCTTTCACACTTTCTGATACCTGTCAATAGTCCATACATTAGTGTCTGAAGATAGATGTACAGCTTTTTCTTTTGTTTAAATGATCACACTCATAGATTGAAAATGAATGCTTTGTATTCATTAGTTAGAAAACTATTATATTGCCCTCTTTTAGCTTTTCTGAGAAAGGCGATATAATAAAGGATATCAAGTAAATTGTAAGATGAATCGTCCAGAGTTATTCACGTGGCAGCGTTGCATCCGTTACCATATAACAGAAGCCATCTTGTGAGAAATCGTCAGTAGAAGATGGCACTGCTATGTTCATATATCTCACCATGGGTTTTGTTGAGCCATCCCCGCACCAGGCCTTAATAAATAATTCAAACCAATGGCAGTCCTGCATTCTGGTTGTGCAGAATAGACAACAGTAAACAATGAAATGATGGCTGCTTTTCTGTACTACACCACTGTGGTCATGAACAAGACCTCCATCACTCCGAGGTAAACGTGTTTCATGACCTTTATGCGAAATCCAGTCTGTTACACAGTGGTGTTTGAGAGCTGGTCAGCTAATTAAATGTCACTGTTTTTATAACCATAATTAAACAAATGTCCCATCAGTCACACTCTTCAACAAAAAGTGTTTTTAAATGTGCTTTTTTTTTTCTCTCTTTCTCTCTTTTGTGCTTGCTCATTGAAACTAATGCAGTTGCCAACGGTGCCCAGCTAGTCACCTGGCAACAGGACAATGTTCCTGGCTTTGGAAATGATGATGTGTGGCAAGTATCAGGCTATGTCGACACTCTGTACACTTACAGAAATGAAAGGACTGCCACCCTTAGCTGGTTTTATATTATCTGGCTCCATAAAGGCTCTCATGAAGGAATAAAGCACAGGACACAGACAGTAGTGTTGCTGTTAAGCAGCCATAACAAATGACCTGAAGTTGGTATTTGTCAATGCAAAATAAAAATAAAAAATGTAATTTTACAATGTATAAGAACATTAAGAGCCTTTACAAAATGACTTGAACTTTTTCCTCATTTGGTCATATACTACAAATTTTATGTTCTTTTGTTTTATATGACATTCCAACACAAATTACTGCATACTTGTTTTATGAAAACATCTGAAAAATGCATTGTGCATTTGCATGTGTTATTATTTTAAACCCTACCATTGCAGCTCTGGCTGTATGTGTTCTGCTTGAAGGTGAACCTTTGACCGAAGCTCAATCTTTAATTCAGCTCCATCCATCCATTCAGCTCAACAGTAGCTTTTTTTCTGCCACTTTTCCATTAACTTGTGGGGTTCACAGCTGTAAGTTTGCCTGTTGACAGATTTTTTCCTCCTGAGTTGTGCATTGTTTCTACCCCTCCATTACCATACCATTGACTTCCGCTTTGATTAATATAAAGAATAGCTGTATTTGTCCTGAGATTAAATTACAATTACTCTATTTAGTATTTTGGTTACTTTAGAAAACATCTGTTTGCAGTGGGCAGTTTTCCAAGTGAGGTACCAGTGAGGGTGATTAATTTCCAAGTGAGGGTGCTTAATAAAACTGTGCACCACACTCTTTAGATTTATACTTGTCACACATTTTAAAACCTGCTTGTCTCTTTCATTTTACTTTAGTATTATGCAATACTTTATGTTGGTTTGTCACATACCCAAAAACCAATTTAAAGCTTGGGGTTGTACCTTGTGAAAAGTTTAGGGGACGAAAATACGTTCACAAGAAATTGCACATACCTCTTAACCACACTGACATTGCTAGTATTACTGTTATTCTCGCCTGTTCACTATCTAATCTTCTCTAAACTGAAAGAGCCATGAGAGTCATAATTTAAGTCCTTCAGAAGGAATTTTTAAAACAGTATGAAATGTCATCACTTAGCCAGGGTTGGATGTTTCCACATATTCAACAAGCCTTGCAGGATGTCTTGAGAGTCCTTACACGTAGAAGGCTCAGTAATCATCCTGAAATGTCTTTTTTGACTCTTCCTGATTGAATTGTACGCACAGCCTTGTCCCTTTTAGTCACTCTTGAAATATAAAATAATTTAGAGTTTCCCTCTTTGATCCGGTATTGAACACAACTCTCCTTGAGGCATGAGCAGCAATACATTATACCAGCTAGCCGTGACTATTGCTTTCCTTGAGGACTGTGTACTTTAGCATTTTAACAGTTTCTTTTTTCTAGCAGAATACAGTTGGATATTTTAGCAATATGTTTCTGATATTTTCTTTCCACAGGAGTCAAGGTACGGTAATATTCCTATGCATTTGTGACCTCTATTCCTGCCTCTGCAGAGATACTGATATTCACATGGTGGGCTTACCAGTCACAATGTAGCTCTTGTTTTATTGCCATATTCCATACTAGTCCATTGTGGGCTATTTATGGATTAGGGTTCAAAGACACTCACTGGCTTTACACAAGGGGTCATAGGACTGTGTCTACTCTAAAAATACCACTGTGTTGTTTCCCACGCCACCATTGAGATTCTGATATGTGTCTCTTTGTCAGCTGAGCTCGACTCCATTGAAATGCATATTCTTGACTTGGAATCTGTGATTCCGTTGACTTTTTTGATTGGTGTGGCTTGACCAGGTTTCACTCTACACGTTAAAGTGATATGCTAAGTCAAGTGTGTCAAAGTGTTTTGAATTTGTTAAACTGAGGGCCTGAATTGCTCACTCCGGGCACTACTTTAAAGTGTGTGCATAGTTGTGCATTTAAAAGAGTTTCCATGCAGATCATACTGGCTGCAAATTATTGAGGAAATAATTGAGGCCATTGCTTAATAAATATTGAAAAGTTGTGGCTCTCTTAGAATTAAAGTAGAACCCTAACAAAAATATTTGCTCTCTTTTTTTTATTTGGGCCTTTTAAGTCTTGTACATACTTGCTCTGTGTCTGCTTGGAAAGAGCACTGAAAATGTCTCCTTGAGGTCTGACTTTCAGATGTTAAGCTTTTTTTTTTCCCTAGCAGACTGTTTTTCTTTTGGTTCTGGTATGCCTTATTGCTTTTTTTTTTTTTTTTTGCTTAAAGGGGCAGCATATATGCTTTTAAATGTACTTAGAAATTGGGAACAAACTGAAATTGTCAGATGGTTTCATAAAACAAAACACATTCGCAAGATTTCTGAGGCATGATTGTCGTCATTGTTTCTGTTTGTCTGAGAACTAATTAGAGCTTTCTGGGCTTTTCACTGTGTGATCCCATGTCCCCAAACTGACCTAATATACAGCATCTCTCACACCAATGCCTCTGTCACAGTTGGGCATGACTTACTAATTACATAGCAGACTGTATGGTAGCCGACATGTAGTGACCATGAAGGTGCTAATTTGCCTTTTAGTCCTCAGTGATAAGTTTAATGCTTCTCTCTACATAGATAGTCTCAGAATAAAAAACATAGAAATTACATCTAGCTCACTAAACATATGTAGACTGACAGATACTACAGGATAGCAATGTCACCCTTCCTGTTTATAGACTTTCTATAGTTTCCTGAGGTGTATTTTTTTTAAAAATGAAGATTTAAGATGCAGAAAAGTGCTTTGTTGTAGACATCTTAAGAGAAATGAAGCATATTAGACCATAAAAATATAATGCCTACTTCTCCAGCAGTGCTGTCATCAAACTGTCCAAGCATTTAATACTTCCACAGATGTCTTGTATATCTGAGGAATTTCTGTTGGAGATTTCTGACATCGTGTCAAGACACATCCATCCACCAATCCATCCATTCATTTTCTCCACCCACTTAATCCTGTTTAGGTTCACTTGAGTCAGAGGGTGTCTGTTGTCAATCTGAAGCAGTTTGAAGGTCTGAGTACTGCATGGGCAGGTGCACAGCAGAGGTACACAAGACAGAATCACTGAAACACACAGTCAGATTATAGCAGTCTAACAAAATTCTAGTTGTCGTTTTAGTACTGCTGAGGTGCAATATTTCACCCAATTTTTTTTTCGTTACCAGGCCTTTGCAGAGCTCAGGAAAATCAACTATTTGATTCCCTGTGTTGGTGCAGGGGTGCATCTAAAAGTTGCAGGACGGTAGATGTTGAGAACTAGACTTGGGCATCCTGTCCTATAGTACTAAACTGAATATGCCGCCTGTTGTTTTGTATTGATTTAATTTATTTTAAGTAGTAAGGGAGAAAATATAATTGAATTGGATATTTAAACCATGTGCCTTCCCTATAGAAGCTCTATATAAATCTGTATATCTAATGGCTTTGGCATTATTAATTACAAGGTAGGTACTTTTTATATCAATGCTTCGGGCTGTAAAACTGTATCTATGTTTACATGTGCAAAATTATTTGATCAGATCAAAATGTATTTGTATCAAATAATCCAAATATATTGTTTAAATGGGCCCAATATTAATTAATCCGATCATGAAGTGCATTTATATTAACTAGAATTTATTCAGAATGGAAGCCGTCACATGTGCAGAGTTGTAAAAAATTTCCCTTAAAAAAACACAGAAGTATTTTTTTCTTCAGTCTGTTCTGAACATAAAAACAAATGCAGTAGTGTGTTCGTTTTGTGCATTCTGAGTGGCCAGAATGGACGCACGTCAGGTTCTAATAACAGTTGAGATCTAACTCCACTGCCTAATTAAACTACAGACTAAGCAGCGCATGCTTTTGGGCTTCCTGCTTTATAGGTTGAGAGGACGGGAAGAAATAAACAAAGTTCTGTGCCGCCTCCAACTGCTGCCTTTCCCTTCACAAATATGTGCAGCCAATATCAGTTTGCCACTAATCAGAATAACACAATCAGAAAAAGTGTTAGCATGCATGCCGTTCGGATTATCGACTGGCATTTACCCTCTCATTCGGATTACAATTTCACTCCGGTTGAGCTGAATCCCATCAGAATATTCCAACTGGGGGCGTTTACATGACACATTTTTATTCTGATATACCATTTATTCCAATTACTTATGTCCATGTAAACATGCCTGGTGTGTACCTCACAAAGTTCTGTGACCAAAACATTTTGTAATAAATTTAGTGGTTTATTGACTGGGAGACTCTCCTACACATCTTTTTTCAGTTATTAATGTAATTCAGCAGATTTATTTCCAGACCAAATATCTTTCAAGTGCTGACATTATGCATAAAAAGACATAAAGCAAAAGAGCTTTTGTGAGTATTGGATAATGTGAACTAATGTTTTTGCTGTAAACAAAATAAGAAACTAGTGAGTTTTGTGCAGACATACCTTGTGAAGGCGAGTTTAATCAAAGCCTATTTTTCATAACTTTTTAATTCCTGGTTGTAATTCAGGTTCCTTTTTTTTTTTTCTAAATGCTAGATACATGTGGTATTTTGTTGTGCAATCAGTTTGTCTCTGATGAAAGTGTTGTCACTTGTGAGCTTGTTCATCTTTCCGTGGAGACATTTGTTACAGTGACATTTGTTTTGTGTCAAGCATTCAGCTTGACACATACCTGTGTGGCAGCAGTGTACAGTAAATATAGCCGGCCGACTCGCTGGACCTCACTTGTCACCTTTTTATATGTTGCTGGTCAGACAGACCAGACTAACACACACTTTTGGTGTGTGGGGCTTCATGTGAAACCAACTCTGTCTGGATCACCATTGTTAAAATGTAAAGGATAAACTTCCAATGGGAAAAAACTTTTTCTCACTTAGGAGATCAGACTTTCTGCTTGTGGTGGCTTGAGCTGCCTGGAGACTTCAGACATGCTTGTGCTGTGAACCAAGCCTTCTCTGCCCGAGGCAAAAAAAAGAGATTTCAATTAGCAGGAACTTGCATAAGTGTATTATGTCATAATTAAAAAAGGCAAGCAGATTTTAGGATTGTTTTTCTTTTTATTTCTCTCAGATTTTTTTCTAATGAGTGCTCAGCTAATATATTTCAAATGCAGCTGGACATGTCTGTCAGTTTTATGATTCTCTCGTGTGGTCTGTTAGTTTTTAGTTGACATCCTTTCGACCTTCAAGATTGCATAAGTCATCGTGATCTTTTCAGCACATTTATATTTCACTGTTTACAACTTTACGTGCAGAGAATTTGTTCTGTCAGGTAAATGGTGACACTAAACAGAGAGCAAGCTCTGGCATGTTTCTCTTCTCGTTGCATGTCCATGAAACATTTTCATCGCAGAACATTAGCATTTTCTAATATACGTTTTACAGTCTGCAGCTAAATCTAACGAAGCCAAAATGTATGTATTATTCCATATTTTATTTTACAGCTTATTTTTGTTGTAAGATTTATTTAAACAAAGTAACAGAAATAAATGAAAGGCTTCCAGGTCATTTTGAAGATAAAAATTTGGGTTTTTGTCAACTATTCAGAGATGCTAATTTAGGTTATGTGAAATGACCAGTTCTTGTCCAGCTCTTACAAGCGTTGTAAGCATTTTAATTTTTATTACAATATTTATTTGCTGTGGCCTTTCTAGCCACACCTGACATATTGTGGAGTCAGGTGTGGCTATGAAACACTTTTCTTACATTGTTGTCTCAGTTTTTTCAGTTAAGAGATGAACACAGTTATGTTTACCATTAGAGTCTGATATAACAAATGCTTTTTTTTTATAGTCTCTACTGCTAGAAATGAACACTGAGCTACTGCTTTTAACAAAGTTTTGTATGCCAATGTGATAGTTTTTTGAAACACTTTATGTCAGAAATGACCACAAACGGATTTGAAATAATTATTTGCTCTTTTCCTTTCTACGTCAGGTTTCCATCTGATTCCTCGTCTATCAAATGTCGTGCCAGAGAGCTGCCTGCTAATATCTGTCGGCCTGCTAGTCGGAGGAATCCTCAAGCTAGCTCGAGATGAGGTCCCACCAGTCCTAAGCGACCGAATTTTTTTCCTCTGCCTCCTGCCCCCCATCATCCTGGATGCTGGGTACTTCTTGCCTATCCGACCATTTGTGGAAAACATTGGCACAATCCTGATGTTTGCTGTTGTGGGAACTTTATGGAACGCCTTTTTTGTCGGAGGTCTCATCTATGCGGTTTGTCAGATCGCACAAGACAAGTACAGTGAAATCGATCTAAGCAACATTGGGATTCTGCCTTGTCTGCTGTTTGGCTCGATCATCTCTGCTGTGGATCCTGTTGCTGTGCTCGCTGTCTTTGAAGAGATTCACATAAACGAGCTGTTGCACATCTTGGTGTTCGGCGAATCGCTGCTGAACGATGCTGTAACTGTGGTAAGTGGTCATAGTTAGAGTAAAGATTTTTGTTAGATGCACATCAACAAATGAACATACAAAGCATTAAAATTTTCAGTTAAGGGTGAAAGCAGAAAACCCTGCACAATTAATCTTGACAACGGGGATAATAGTTTATTCACTGACAATGGTTTGTCTAACTTTTGACAACTGAAAACACTGGAACAAAATCAATTCATATCCTCAGTAACTTAACATACTTGAATAATAGCTATTAAAAGCACACATTTATAACACAGACGGGTATTTTTAACACCAACTTGTACAATAAATACCTTTCCTATGAATTGTGCTCAATGGCATCCAGTTTTATCCCTCCTGTACATTACTTTCATTCCATCATCACTATTGTCTCCAGGTATCCAATTTATCTCTGATTTGGCAGCACAGTCTCGCGTAGAGAAAGAGTGTTATATCTTGTCTGTTGCTGCAAGAGCTTTTACATTGTGAAATGCTAAGCTAGTAGCTTGTGGATAGCTTTTATAGGATACTAAAGTATATTTTTATGAACTCGATACAAACTATGACTACATGAGACTTATTATGTGGCTGATTCTATGTTGCTCTATGTTGTAATATACTTTTTGTGAATTTCTGTTCAAATTTATGCACTTTGATAGTACAATTAATAATATAATTTATGTTTTATGTGTGTTTGTTGTGGTTTCTCATGCCTGTTCTTTGGATTTTTGTTTTCTCAGCTGTTTTTTTTTTTTTTCTGTTTGTTTTTATCCTTTTCCTCTATTTACTCCCAACGCCATTGTCCTTTGCCCTTCTAGGTACTCTACCATCTTTTTGAGGAGTTTATGGAATCTGGTTCGGTGTCGGCTGTGGACGCCATCCTGGGACTCGTCTCATTCCTCATTGTTGCGTTGGGCGGCGTCCTGGTTGGAGCCTTCTATGGGATCCTGGCTGCCTTCACGTCTCGTTTCACCTCCCACACTCGGGTCATCGAGCCTCTCTTTGTGTTCCTCTACAGCTACATGGCCTACCTGTCGGCAGAGGTGTTCCACCTTTCAGGCATCATGTCGTAAGTTGTGGATGAGGGACGTGCCAAAGTACAATCTTTCTCTCTTTGTTTTTTTAACCCTCCCGCAGGGTTAATGCAACTTCGTAAAACGCACCTACGTCGGTACTGCTTTGAACCTCTCCCATGTTTCCTGTGTGTGTGTGCGTGTGTGTGTGTCAGAAAAGTTTTTTTTTTAATTTAATTATGCATTTCTGTGTGTCTTTATTTGAACCTTCAATCTTGGTAATCTTAGCTTTCAGTATTTTTATACATTTCTCTTAAAAGAGCTTTAAAGAGAAACTTCTACTTGATCTGTTCGGTGAAGAATTATTGGTTTTTACCCAGATACGTTAAATTTAATTTCTATTACTGAATTATTTTTTTATCTGTGTAACTTGTTGAGCTACCTGGGAGCATAAATCTAGTTTGTTAGTCTTCTAAAGAAATGAAATGAAAATAAGATCCATGGTCACATTATTGGGGTTTTCCCCAGAAAACTTGCTAAGCCTGGTGGTCAGGTCAGTGAGATGGTCCACCGTGGTTTTGTATTAAAAGATGTTAAGTTGACAGGAAATGTACTGGAAGACATTGCTGACAATACTTACACCTACAAGTATAGAACCTGAAAAACAACAAATAAAAAAAAAATACAGTTAAAATAAATATCAATTATTTGCACTTCTGTTAAATCCAAATTAAGTCATCAGTTAATGGATCTAAAAACATAATGTATAATATTGATCACATTTAGAATCCACTCAAATCATAAAACGAACTAAGAGAATATCAATGCAGTTAAATTTGATTTAATGGTTTCAGCATAGATAAATTAAAAGTTTTTAAATTGTTTATCATTTAAATTTAAGACTATGGTGCACCACTAATTTAAAAATGGCAAACTAACAAGACACAAAGATGCACCGTGAAGGGTCTCGGGTTTTTTTCAAGGATTTCTAATAATTCTTAGCACAGTGATGAAATGTCCTGATCTATGGGCAGCCTTTCAACTGCAGTAGTATTTCAGTCATACTTTGCCTTCTTATAAGGCTATTTATTTTACCCAATATTTAAATAGTTTTTTTTTTTCTGTTTATCTACTTCTGCATAGATCATGGCTGGTTTTATGAACACATCCTCATTTTCCGAGGTGGCATTTAATCACCTCCTGCGGTACGCAGTGATTTGTTATCTTTTTTAAGATGGTGACAGAAGTTGTTGAGATACTACGTCATCCTTTCACTCAAAAAGAATAATATATTTCTAGCTTCAAGGACAACAAATTCATTTTTTTCTTTTTTCTGCTCAGAGCAGTCTTATGCTAACTGCAATGATATCGTTTTACTCTTTTTTTAAAAAGAGAAATAAATCAACTTCCTTTTTTCATTTCTCTAAAACTTTGAAAGTCAAATCAATATTCCCAGTAGGAAGGAATGGCAGTAAATCTTGAACAGCTGCAGCAGCTTGTGGCATATTTATGCAGCCGTTGCTTTTGGCCTTCAGATTTTTGATAAGTCATTGCGTTGCGTGAATGTGGGCAGAAGCAGAAGTGGCTACCAAATGAGGATGAGTACATCTATGTCAAAGTAATCTGTCTTGTGAAATTCAAGCTTAGTAATTGCAGCACTGTTCCAGACAGCAGTCTCTTCTTTTAAATAAAACGTTTAATGTCTGAGTCAGAAAACATTTAGCAATATACATGCATCCACTCATTTTTTTTATTACTTTTGCTGACACAAGATTTCCACTTTTTTTTTCCTCTTTCTCCAGGTTAATAGCATGTGGAGCAGTGATGCGACCCTACGTAGAAGCTAATATATCGCACAAGTCCCACACCACTATCAAGTACTTCCTCAAAATGTGGAGCAGCGTCAGTGAGACGTTGATCTTCATCTTTCTGGGTGTGGCCACAGTGGAAGGAGAACACCACTGGAACTGGGTCTTCCTCACATCGACTGTCGTCCTGTGTCTGGTTGCACGAGTCATAGGTCAGCTCCAAATCTCTGTTTTTTTTGTTGTTGTTTTTTCTCAAAAAGAAACGTCAACAGTGAGGATTTCCTTGCAGATTTTTCCAACATGAAAGGAGGCTTTTTGATGTGCATTAGGTGTATAAAGTCAGCTAAATGATGGTACATTATTTTGGCTCCTCTTCTTTTTTCATCTTTATTTCAGGCGTGGTGGGTCTTACGTATATAATTAACAAGTTCCGGATCGTCAAGCTGACCACCAAAGATCAGTTCATTATAGCCTATGGTGGACTGCGAGGTGCCATTGCTTTTTCCCTGGGCTTCATTCTGCACTCGGAACACAAGAAGATCTTCCTGACTGCCATCATCACTGTTATTTTCTTCACCGTCTTTGTTCAGGTGAATATACCGAAGCGATTTTTCTATAAGCCCACATTAACTTTAAAGAAGCTGCTCAAACTGCATTTTTCTTTCAGCTTTTTAATTATTTCTCGTGTTGCCAGATAATCACTTTCTTGCATCACCTGTATCAGTGATCAGCAAACATTTTGGTTTGCAAAAGAACTTTTGGCACAGCACATTTGCATTTATTCATCTACTTTGAATTTTTCCCCTGCACCAGTGGCCTCATGTCCTCACTACTTGAAGCTCACAGCTAAATGTGTATTTGCTGACATTTTATTTATGCTGTGACATTTACTGATGAGGATGTGAGAGTTTGGGACGTTATTTGAATTAGCTGAAATGTTTTTTTGTTTTGTTTTTTTTATTACATTTTAAATCTTTGCCCTTGCTGATCAGCTTATCTATTCAGTGTTTGTTTTTTGTTTTGTTTGTTTGTTTGTTTTTTTAATAAACCATTTTGCTTGCTTATTGAGTCTGAATCACTTTTCTGTCTTACTGGTCATTCCTCTGATTTTTGTAATCATTATAAAATGACAGGTTTTGATGTAGACTCTCATTATGAAAAAGCTGCAATGTGCTGTCATCCTCTTCATGCTGTCGGAATAAGGCAGACATTTGGCTTAATCTCTTTAAGTCAGAGAAGCAAACAGTCAAGCATATAGTTGCAGACAGGAACAAAGATACACAAACAGACCCGTCTTTCCCTCCATATTAATGAGATTTAGGATTGGCATGGCTTCTGTTTGTGCTCTGGAAGTTGCCCAACATCAGGATACTTCTTTACGTGCTCGTTAATTCTTTCTATGAATAGTCACTGTTTCTATTAGGACCAGAGATGATGTTATGCTGTTTGTGAGTGAGAAAAATAAGTCAGTGTTGCACAACTCTTAAGTTATTATTTAACTACAATTGACAGATTTACCTGTCAATAACAGTCTTTTAATTGTCAAAAGAAGCAGCATCATATAATGGGGTTGGTTTCACCACCCTGAGTTGTTTGCGTTCTGATTGCAAGTCAGGAAGCCAGTGGGATTTGCTAATTGTTCAGGTGCTATTGGCAACACAAGACAATAACAATGTAATTATCTCTAATTTGCATTTAAACAATAAAGGTACTTGTTCACAAATCTTTACATTTGCTATCAGAAGTCCTTTTATGCAGCTTGTACATATGAGCAGTAGCTGCATTGATGCTGAACCCAGGGTTGCTCTGAGACCTCACTTTCCAGTCTTCCACATCATCGAGTGTTTTTTTTTTTTTGCTTTTAAGTGAAGGCTGCTCACTGATGAAAAAGATCCCACTTTTATTGTACAACCCATGTAAAATCAATAGGTTATATTCACCATCCAATTTCTCTGTGCATTTCTACTGTAGTTATCTGTACCCTGATTAATGAATTGGACGACATCAAAGTGGCATTAAAATAATTTGTTCTACATTACATTAATGCCAAAACAGATAATAAAAATACTGGAGAGATAACATTATCACAATTCAAAAGCACTGATGATAACAGTCTATTTCTGTCGTTGCAAAAGATTAGGAGGGATTTCACATCAATAATGGTTTGTTCTTCTCACCTCCTTCAAGGGTATGACCATTAAACCCCTGGTGGAGCTGTTGGCAGTGAAGAAGAAACATGAGGCGAAGCGCTCCATTAATGAGGAGATCCATACCCGGGTACGGCCTATGAAGAGCCAGCTCTTCTCTGTTTTTTTTTTTCCATTGGAATGACTAGAGCATGTTCCGTTTCCACTTTCAAGTACACATTCAGATGCATCCATATATGGAACAAACTGACACATTCATCAGCTCTTTCAGGAAGCTCTGATGTAATTTACTCAGTCAAATGTTGAGCCTTGCCTCCACCCAGTGGCTGTGTAGCGGTACTCCATGTCTGTTCATTGAAAACCATTTCAGAATTTTTTTTTAACAATTACTGATTTTCTTGTCTCATTCTGTTCCATTATTAGTATCTCTGTGCTTAGCGCTTTGTTTAAGCATTTTGTTTACGTCTTCAGTACTGAATGTTTTTGAGGTTGCAACATAACTACACAAGTCTGGACACCCACAGCACACTCGCATGCACATACACACACTCTCTAGGGGCTCAGTGATGAGTCACCACTGCTCGAGGCAAGAGGGGCAGACGGTTCTAATGGCTCCTTCAGTGTAAACCAGAAGAGATTAGAGGGAGGCGAGAGTTGCACAAACCCCACAGTGTGGAAAAAGATCTAAACAGACTGCCATCCAGACTTCTAACTAGTCTTTATCTACTCTTATTTTTACAGTAAATGATGTGAGCTACTAGTGCATGTCTTCTCAAGCATGATGCATATTTTTCAGAAATGTTTATCATGGCGGTATGATGTATTTTGCAGTGGTACGTTGAACTTAATATCCAGTCTGATTCTTCAACCACACTTTTGAGGAAATATTCCAAAAGTAGAGTAATTGTTCTAAACAAAGCCAGTTTGATGCTAGAATTATAAAAGTGCATTGATCTCTTAGTTGTGTAGTGGCAACACTTTTACAGATGACTCTTCACCGCCACAGCATGGTCCAGTCTGTATATTTATAATTTTCCTCAGCCAAAGTAGAAGTATATAGAGTGGTTCTACTTAATGACTTGTTACTATAGCAACACCAGCTGTCAAACTGTCATGTCCGGGCTTAGTCAGAGCACCGGGCCAATCTATGGGTCGGCTACAGTCTAAACAACAAATCAGTTCTTACATTTCTCTGGTTGTGTAAGCAGGAATTCCACTCCTGTTAATAAAGCTGCTCCAATCAATCACCTGGCAGCAACTGCTGCTGTTCACTTCCTCTCATAGATTTTATTTTAAAGACCGCTGACTGCGGATGTTAAACTTGATGTGCCCAGATATTTGTATTGTTAGTGAAGGCAACAGTGCTAATCCAAGAACTACAAGAAGCAGCTAAATAAAATATGAATAGTTACTTATAACACCTTCTCTCAAAGAAATGGCAAAATACAAATGTTTCCACATTATACTTTAAGTTTGCTTAGAATCTTTTGCAACCCATACAAATCATCCCTATTAATGAAGGGGAGGTAGTCTGATCACTTTTCTTTCTTTGTTCACATCTGTTTTCAGTTCCTTGACCACCTGCTGACTGGGATTGAGGATATCTGTGGACACTATGGACATCACCACTGGAAAAACAAGTATGTACTTTAACTGGAGCAAAGACTGTACCTGGAATATATATTGCTATTATAGTTACTATGTAGTTTAAAAAACCTGAGAGTGATGTGACCCTTTTTGTTTATACATTTCCCTCCAAATTATTTTCAAAAGGAAAAGCCTGAAAGTTCTGTTGCTTTCCACTGACTGCTCCTATTGTCAGGAATTGCATAGATGAGTTATTAGGGCCAACAAGATGGGCGCTGCTTTGGTTTGTTGCGATGAAGAAAGAGCTGTGACAAAAAAAAAGCTCTCTATTTGCTGGTCTGTTTACATTCCAACCCTCTGCTGTCATGAGATACGGATCACGACTGGAAAAACATGATCTTGGTACAATTTTGCTTGACATTTAAAGTAAACCATTTCCACTGGATTTTAGAAATGACCCAAAAAGTGATACGGAATGTGGAAATGTACATTTTGGAAAAGTTTGTACAGGTACTTCACTAAAAGTGAACGTGAGGTAACATAAAAAAACTATGGATCTAAAATTTTGGTTGGATTTTAGTATTTTCATCCTAAAGAAAGATAACTCTTTGACAAGAATGACCTTTTTTCCGTTTTGTTGTTGTTTATTCGTCACTGCAATTCTCCTCTCAGGCTGAACCGCTTTAACAAGAAATATGTGAAGAAGATACTGATCGCAGGTGATCGTTCCAAAGAACCACAGCTCATTGCCTTCTACCACAAACTGGAGATGAAGAATGCTATTCAGATGGTGGAGAGCGGAGGGGGATCTAAGCTCAACTCTACCTTCCCTTCCACTGTTTCCATGCAGTGAGTACTACAGACTGTGGTTACTTAAATTAGCTCTGAAATGTTTGATCAATTCTTCAGCTAAGGTTTAGGGCTGCAACTCACGATTATTTTGGAAATCAGTTATTCTATCGATTATTCTAATTAGGAATGGATTGATCAGATAAAGAAATTGCCACATTCTGCTAATTTTTCATTTTACTTCCTAAGCCTTTTTATATTAGAAATAAGAAAACAAACATTTTATTTGTAAAAACAAATACCTTAAATAATGTGAAACACTCAGCCTATTCGTTTTAGATCCATTGACTTAACATAAATTTTTTGCATCCTTAATATGAGTGAACATTTGGCAGATTTCTTCTTGTTCTGCACTGATCATCTCTGTTCAGTTAGTTACAAACGTGACGAACAAACGCAAACATGATGACCAGCTATTTTTGCACCAGACAAGAAAACAACATCTCTGATTGTTCTTTGCCGTTAGGAACATTCAGCCCAAGATCCACTCTCCTCCTTCTGCTCGACCTTCAGAAAGAGCTCTTCCACAGCTGACCAAAGGTCGAGAGGAAGAGATCAGACAAATCCTCAGGACCAACCTTCAGAAGACCCGACAGAGGGTAGCTGTCATGATTACTTGTTTACGCAAAAATGCGACTATATAACTAGTTTCAAACGTACCAGTCACTGCATATGAACTTTTTATGCTTTTTGTTTCTCAGTTGCAGTCCTACAACAGGCATACTCTGGTGGTTGATCCTGATGAGGAGGGATTTGATGACTTAATCTTAAAAAAGAGGAGGATGATGGAGCTGGACTGGAAGGTATGTAAAACTTCATCTCATAAATCATCTAATGCTATCTGTCAATGAGCTTAAAGAAAATTACTGAAAATATACAGACTCTGTGTGAGAGCAGCTATGAGGAGTTAAACTGATGCAGCCAAAAAAAAGCATGATTTATGATTTAATTAGAGTCAATTCTGAATTTACCAAATTGATTTTTTTTCTGACTCAAAGAGGTGCTAATTTATTCTCTCAGATGAGCAGTCATACATTTTCTTCCGTTTCGTCAGCTTGTAATTGCAAAAGGAAATTGACTCCTTTTTAGGATAAATTAAAAGTGCTAGAAGTCACTGAGGACTGTGGAGGATTTCTGCAGGCTCCCATAAAGCAAAACATCAAATTCAATTCTGTTTAATAAAGATACTGATTGAGTCAATGGTGAGGCACTGAACACTGTGAGTTGGGATTAAGTTTCCTGGAAACTGAGTGAGCCAGAATGTTATTTTCTCATTGCTGTTCTATGTAAGCTTTGTGCAATACTGACACAGCTGTTTATGTCTTAAATATTCTTGTAAAATGGAGTTATTTTCTGTCTTTGCAGTTAAAACAAATGACCAACTACCTGACCGTCCCTCGTTCCCAGGGCTCCCCAACTATGAGCAGAGCCAGGATGGCTTCAGGTAAATAGATGCATCAACTAAACACAGAAGCGTAATGGATTTAACCTCTTAGTGTCTGATCTCACTTAAAACCCAAGACAAACTTTTCCCCTGTAATAGAACCCGGACGGATCAGATAGATTTTATGTGTGTATTTTTCAGTAATTGAAAATCAATACAAGTGCATCTCAATAAATGGAAATATCAGAAGATTAAATTATTTCAGTAAGTGAAAATAAAATAAAGTTTAAGGTCACTGTCAAAGGAGCTTGCTAATCAGAATGCTGTATCCAAACATATTAATAGAATGGACATAGTGGAGGAAAAAGGTGCAGTACAAATTCTTCATGAGCAAGGATAATAAGACAGCCTTCCACTGTATTTTCTAAAGTCTACAGTCAATGACTCCATCTACCTGAAAACTTGTTAGCATTTTATGCTTCCGCCTAGGCTGACAGGCTTGATGAAGAACCTGATCCCATGTCCCAGTAGGACATGGCACCTTCCCACACTGGTAGAGTAGAAGAATGGAAACAGATTGTCACAAAGAAATGTGAATAAGAGTTTGTACAATAAGGACAGATTCACTAATGCAGAATTTACTGGCAAGCCATCATGCATGAATGGCCAGCAAAATGACCTGTCCTAAACCTCGTAGAGAATCTATGGAGTGTTTACAAGAGGAAGGTAAGAGATGGCAGAACCAACAATGCAGATGACCAGAAGGACACTATTAATGCAACAAAGGCCACGTTGTATTAATACAATAAGTCATGCAAAATAAGTCCTCAACCAAATGTTGAGTCTACAAACTATTGTATTGATTTTTATGTAATGTTGTAGTTTAACTTTTAATTTTCTGCAAACCAAAATCAGCAAAATTAACCAAAAATAACACTAAAAATATTACACTCTGCATATAAAATACACTCTACAAAACAGGGATGTCTAACCCCACTCCCCTTGAGACAGGGTACTCCAACTTTTAGATGCATCCCTGCTCCAACTCATCCAACTTGACTCTTCAGCACCACATCATTTTCTGAAGAGGACTGGTAATGAGCTAATTATGTGATTTGAGTTTGTAGAAACAGGAATGTGTCTAAAAGTTGCTGGACAGTAGCTCTGAATGACTGGTTGGGAGACTCTTGCAATATAGTCATTTTTACTTGTTGAACTGAAGTACCACAGAAATACATTTAGATGATATTCTAATTCATTGAGATGCATATTAATACAGTGGTGTGGAGTTGTTTCCCTTCCTTCCTGATTTGCCTTTTCTGGGTTTTGCATGCTTTTCATGCTTTAGTGTTTCCGAACATCAAACTAATTAGAATACTAGTCAAAGGCAACACAGCTAAACATAAAATGCTGTTTTTTTTTAATGAAGGTGTTTATTATTAAGGAAGGAAAAATCCTAACCTACCTGGCCCTATGTGAAAAAGTGATTGCCTTCTGTCCAGTCCCTTGTTAAAATATAACTTGGCTATAGATTATCACACCTGATTTCCCTCTCTCTAGCCACATCCAGGCCTGATAACTACCACACCTGTTCTCAATCAAAACACCACCTAAATAGGACCTTTCTGACAAAGTGAAGTACGCCAATAGAGCCTCAAAAGCTTGACATCATGAAAGAAATACATGAAATAAACTAGGAAAGAGTTCACAAAATACCCCACACCAACATTCAAAGAACCTCAGTGCCAATCCATGTAATGATGTGTTCATTCTGTACAAAAATTCATCTTAAGAGGTCTTAATTGAGTTGGTAAAACCTGCAGAAACCCTGAAAGCTGTATTTTATGTTTACTTGTGTCTGGCTAATATTTAAATGTGTTTGATGCTCTCAAACACAGAAGTGTGACAAACTTAAAAATGGAACACCAGGAAGGGGCCAAATACTTTCTCACACCGCTGTATGTGCTACAAACTGTGCTAATGTCCCTCCCCTCCCCCGACTCCTCTGATGGAAACATGTTTGCATTTGCGAGCCGGCATTTAAACCAGAGTTTGGTTTCATTTTAGGCAGAAATACTGATTTCATACCTGCTCAGCAGAAAAAAGGAAACAAACAGTCATCAGGTATGTAGAGTAAAGCGTAGTCCTCTGAAGGACAGATGTGCCAACAGCAACTCTAATCTGCATGCTTTTATTTCTTCATTATTAATTAAGATATGTAGGTAGGCTCTAATTAGCAGCATGTTGTGTATGAGGAGCTTCAGCAGTGTCTCTATAAGCTTAAACACAGTAGAATAGTACCAGCATGTGTTTATTTTGCATTGATAGCTGCTGTGCTCAGCATTTGCTGAACTGCAAAAGTGTCTAATTAGACGAGTGACATTATGACCTCTACATGTAGTTCATATTTTTCTCCCTTTGCATATTACCGCTAAAACCAGATGTTAACGTAACACTGTATGAAAAGACACCCAGGCTTTTCTGGTCTAACTTCACATAACCTGTTTTAGTTAAGCAAAGGTTGCCAACAATATTTTTATTTGATAAATACCTTAATAGTGAGAGAGATTTTTGTGTTGTTTTTTTTTTATTATTATTATTTTAATAGCATTCTTTAAATTGAAAGATAAAGTTGACATGCCTTTCCTAGGCATTTGGTAGAATTGCCTTTGAAATTGTAACTATTACTTGAATCAGAATTTTAGCCCATTTTTCATGTCAGAAGTGATGTAGACTGCCCAACTTGCAGACCTTTACAGCTCCCACAATTTGTATTTGTAGCTGAGATAAGGGCTTTTTATGTGGGTCACTACAGAACATTGCTTCATTTGCTTCAATATTTCCACATAACGCTCTTTCCTTGTGATGATGTCTTTCTTGTGAAGTGCACTAGTTCCTCCCACAGCTTTCTGCCTCCTGTTCTTACATTTGGAAGTCTGATAATTTATCCGCCATATGCAGCTGTGGTCGTTAGGCAAAATCCTCTTGTGAACCGACTGATTTTTCTTTTTGATATATTTCTGAGGTCACACAGCGTTGCCTTACAGTGCATTCAAAGGTGTAAAAATTATCTGGCATTTATCAAATTGAAATAACTTGGTAATTATCAAAGCTCTAATGTCGGAAAAGTTTAGTCTAATTTAACGTCGGAGTGAGAAAAACGTGACTGCCCTTTTTATACACTGTATGTAAACATCTGGTCTCAACTGACTAAGCTCATGCATGCCGACTGAATAATAAAACTGTACGTAATCGGTTTCAAAACCCTAATATTGTTGATAGCCTAGTAATGTTATTGTTTTGCCTGCAGATTCACAGGCTTACGTAAAGCCAGGTGCAGAAAACGTGCCCACCATCAAGATTGATCTGGCGTCTCCACAGTCTCCAGACTCCGTCAGGCTGTTGGATGAGGTCGTACAGGACCAAGGCCTGACGATGAGCCTTCCTTCAAGTTCAAGCAGAGCTTACAAAACAAGTGGGAAAGATGACGGCAGAGATCAGCAGAAGCTGTTAAGGTGCCTGAGCGACCCGGGGCCCGATGTGGATGACGATGAGGATTACGATGACGATGAGCCCGTACCAACTTAAGATGCAGATCTCTTAGAGAAGAGCTGCTGCTCTGGTTGGAATTTTCTCAAAATAACAACAACAAACAAAACTGCAAATGCTGTAAGAACTAGTAATAAATAGCAAGAGAACAAGCCTGAGAGGGAAAAAGAGCCATTACCTTATTATTGTCATTGCTCTTTATTTTGTTGACAGCAGTTGAAATTTGCTGCTGCAACTAAAATCTGGGAAAAGACGGATTTCATGACTGACGATCTGAGACGTTCAGGAAAGAACTATGCATTACCAAAGCTTTGGACTGTTTTAGTGTCAGACAATGTTATTTTTATCTTATGTCATTAATGTTAAGTTCAGTGAGACATTCAGGGCCTCTTGCCCTGAACATAATCAGTAAAAATAAATGTCAATTTTTCACTTTCCCTGTCAAGCTCTGCACTTCAGATTTTACTTTTCACCATCAATCTGTCTGCTGGATTCAAACACATAGATGTAGCTGTTTGAGACGTTTGGCCTTCTTTCACTAGAATATTGTTTTCTTTGCCTTATTTAAAATGACATATCTTTTTTTATTTTAGTTTTACCATTAGCTGTTTGAAATCATATTACAATGTGCCGATTTGAAGCTGGATGTGTTTACTCTCCAGGACACTGAGTTAAAGAACGTTACATCTGTAAAGACTGCAGCCTTTTTCCTACGACTGCGGCGTTAATTATATGGAACCCTCTGTATCGCAGGAGGTTGGTGAGTTTTGATCCTTAGGAACTGAGTTCATCTGAAAGTTGGAGAAGATTTTGGTACCATTCTGAGCTAACATGGTACATCGTACTTAAAATAACTTTTATTTACAAATATTTACCTCAGTTATAAGAACCCTTTTCAGATCTGGTTAAAAGTTGTTAAAGCAATTTTTCCCCTCATACTTTAATAGCCAAGTGCCCAGTAGCAACCATTTTCTAATATCACATATTTCGAATGTTTTTTTTTCTTTCTTTTTTTTCAGTTTGTACAGCCATCTATTCATGTTTTACAACCTTCTGAATCACTGATTGTCTGCATGTCATTGGAAAAAATGTAAGTCTATGCAGGATAGATGTTTAAAATACAGTGATTAATGATAACATCATCTTTCTATACCCTTTAAAAGTGGTTTAGCTTCTCTATTCATGCAAAAATATTGCTAAAGGTGAAGTTAAAAATCAAACTTGGGCATTATAGAAAACAGTGAACGATAAAATAAATTCACCTGAACTTTTTGCACAGTCTATCTACTAACTTATCAGCTAATCCTGTTTGATAAAACTCAAATCATGTTCACGTAACTATCAACATCATCGTTGTTTACAGAAACAGAAATGTCACATTTCCACATCATTTTACAATATTTAATAAGGTTTTCCAACTTACATTTTTATATAACATCCGTTTGTTGGAGCACATAAATGTGCTCTGTAAACTTGCAAAACCTAAATATCAAACAACTGAATTCATTTTGTTTTTATAGTCCTTGTGCTAATTATAAAACGTATTTGCTGGTTTATGCTATATTAGTAGTATAAAGTAGTATAAATTATTAGTAGTATAAAGATGGAAAGAAATACAAATTATTAATAAAAATGTATACATTTTTACTTGACAAAAATATAAAAATCTTAATTGTCGTAGCCTCACAATGTTTTCACCTTCATGTTTTTTTTATAGTTTATGAAGGATATGTAATATGGCACTAAAGCTAAGACTAAATTCATTTAAAAGTAATTTTAAAATATATATTTTTTCCTACTTCATGAGACATCAACTGGTATAAGAAAGATTTGGGGGGGTGGGGGGGGTTCCACAAGAATTTCACCCAACATAGGAGAAGAACTTTACGTTATTGACCAAAGTTTGCATTTAAACTGGAGAAAGATATCCTGTGATAGTTGAGTAGGACCATAGTTTATCTCTGTTTGCTCTTTTTTTCTGGTTGAAATAGTACATTTGATGTCACCCTGAACGTTTGTCATTGAGTTCTGCGGATGAAGGGTGCTGAGTAGCTTGACTTTAACAATGATTTTGAGTCACAGATTTCTGCTATCAGTCATCTGTGAAGAAATGCCAGAGTAATATAGTTTGTTTTCGTGTCCTACATCATTTACGCTCTGATGCTTGCATAAAAACAACCACAAGCCCCTAGAAATGTGGATCATCAACAGACTTTAAATGTAAAAGAGGAAAATGGCATTGTTCTGCCCTGCATGTTTACAATGTTCCTTCACAAAAATGGATAGTGTCAGATTAATTCATTTAATAGCTGGTAGGGATTTTTTTTTTTTCTCAAAGTTTTGTTTCAGATTGTAATCATTGTGGGGGAGGGAGAATACGAAGCTATGGCTGCAGAACACAAAGTTGTAAACCCAGTCAGTTGAAGCAGCCATTCTTTGTTCTTTTGACACAAATACAACCAAGGTGGAAGTCTGCCTCTTAATCTGACCCACACATGAATGTCTGCTGAGAGTTTTAGCAGACGCTAGAGGATAGCAAAATTCACATCACACAGGCTTCGTGAATCAGTTTGTTTATTTTTTGAGGTGATAATTGAGTCTTTCCTGGTTTGTAATCCAAAAACCCTCAGTTTGCTAAGAGAAAATCTGAAGACTCTTGTTTGTATAACTAATGTGCTCCTCAGCTTTACTCCAGCTTTCTGTGGATATTATAGCACTATAAATTGGTGGGAACTTTGTACAGTGCTGCACTAGGCAAATTTGCAGTGATGCTGTACTATGATCTTGATATATTTTGTTATGAAATTATTCCTGTGCAGACTTAACTAATTTAGGTAATTACCATAAAAATGGGAGAGTGACAATTATCTGAAAATATACGGAAACAACGGCAACGAACCCTGTATGGTTTAAAACAAATTAACATGCTTTACTCTTGTTCCTGAGGGGGCTTTTCAGGCAGAACTGAATTTATTGCTGTTTTTAAATGTAACAAGCTCCTGAACTTTACAGCTTCTCAAAATCTGTTTATTCATCGTTGAACCTTCCTGCTGAGTTTTTTTTGGTTGTTGTTCATGTTTAGCAGTCTTGCAAGACATATTGCACATCTATATATGGAATATATTGCATATGCTTTTCAGTATGTTCAGCTGTTTGAATTAAAAGTAGATGATCTATGAATGTGGTTATGTTGCTATATGGGAGGGAACTAGAACTTGTATGTTTAGATTCCATTTATAAAATGAAATGTTCATGATTCAGTTCAATGCTTCCAAAGACTTTTGTTTTAAACAAAAAAGAAAGGAGCACTATTTTCATACTTTTCTGTTTCATACCAAATGCATATTTTAGGCAAACATTCTCAGATATTTTACAGAGTAATGTTTGGTGCAAAAATCCTTTATTCTGAAGCCATAAAGCCTGTATTAGAGTATATTTGACCGTGTTCATGAGCAGTATAACTTCTTGCTTTGGTTAAGCTAAAGGTAAACAATCTGTGTCTGCTTATCTCTGATATGATCTATTCCTGTTGTTGATGTAAACACTGGATGTTCTTCTACTGTGGCGAATTGTTTCAACTTGTTGCATTCGTCATCCCTGCCTGAATGACAAAGCAACACCAGCATTCACCCGAGCTTCTCTGTTCTTGTTTACGCGTCTGCCTTCACGCTCATCATGTTTTACATGTTCAAGTGCTTCATTAGAGAACAGTTGTTATTCACCATATGATGTCATCGTTTTCTGCTTTTATAAATATGTGTGCAATGCATTAGTTTTCATGTACAGGAAGCTTCACCTTTACTGTGACTTTGTCATCGTATGTTTACTTGAACGGTGAACTTTGACCTTTGTTTTAAAATAGAAAGTCCTGAAAAAACGAAAAAACAAAAGATCAACTCAGCTCAGTGTTTGAGTTTTTTTGCTGAATCACAATTTTCCTAAAAATGAACTGCTTTCTTGGGTAAAGTGAGTACAATCAGACCCACAGCCTAAGCAATACATGTCTTTAAATCAAGGTCACCCTCTGCATGTGACCTTTTGTGGAGATTTGTCCACTCATTATTTTACTTTTGTATCCCATGCTGTGGAAAACAAATTTTTTCTTGCTTTTTTGTCAAAAAAAAAATGTTTAAGATCATCAAGCAACTTTTATATCACTCAAAGCTAACTTGAGGTAGTACAAAATGCAGTTTTGAAATAATAGTTCAATTATTGAAGGGGAAAATCTGTCTAATCCAACTAGGGGGGAAAAAAAAAAAAAAAAAGAAGAAAACTTGGCGATTAGTCTTTCACATCACTGTGGAGGAATTTTAGCCCAATCCGCTGCCTCCACGTTGAAAGGGATTTCAACCAGGAAGCTTTCAAGATCACGTCACAACATCTCAATCAGATTTAAGTCCGGACATGGACTAAACCACTTCCAGCAAAAGGAAAAAAAAAAATTAAAAATTGAGCCATTGTTAAGCAGACATTCTAGTTTGCTTTAGATCATTGTTCCAGCAGCGCTTGAGCTGAAAGTCTGAAGTTCATGGCCAGACAACCAGCAAAGCAGCCAAGATCATCACCATCATGTTTGATGATGTTCTTTTTGTGAAATGCTGTTAGTTTTATGCCAGGTGTAATGTGGTCCGCACCTTCCAAAAAAATTCACTTTTGTCCTGCTTGTCCCCAAAATATTACAAAAATCGTTGCGACCACATAGCTTTATTTATTTATTTTGTAATTATGAGACAGACTTGCTGGTTTTCTTGCTTTTTCATCCATGGTTTCATATCGGATGCTATTTTTGTCCAGCATGTTTCTTAATGTTGAATCATCAGCTCTGACTGATGGGTAAATGCGTCCTGGGTAATAATTCTGGGAAGCCAGTCTCTCCATTTGTTGATCATGTCTCTCTCTGGGGTTTACTGGAGTCACAAAGGCTTTAAAAGGCTTTTGCAACCCTTTCCAGCTTAGATCCTAAAAAAAAAAAAAATGTCGTTAATCACAAATAATTTCTGACTTAGCAAGAGAGCAATTATGTCTTCACAAAGGGCCTCATTGGTTTGGATAGCTTTTACTCATTAAGTGATATTAACTTTGGAAAACTATATTTTGCGTTTGATTACTTTTTTTTCTAATTTGAGGATTGGTCCGATGATCTGAAACATTTATGTGTGACCAAAGCATTTCATAACCACGAGCCGAATGCATTCAGACAACAACTTTTTGATTCACATTGCAGATTATTACTGCAGTTATAACAGATGGGACTCACTGTGTAATCCACACTTGTATGTTGTCATCTTAACAATTTCTGTACTGTCATTACTTCACCATCCAGGGATCATATTTCTTCCGTGTTTACTTGGACTTTCTACATTTCTCCAGATCTGACTCCGTGCTATTTTACACAATGCAGAGCACTTTACTAACCCTTGATCTAGAAACACTGATGTTGGGGAAAGCAATAAAAGGCTTTAATTTAGTTGGTAAACATTGTGCTTCAGGCGACACGTCAGTGGCAAAGGAATGTACTTTATGATGGGCCTTAATGCAGGATGTGCTGACTTTAAAGTAGCTGGGATGTAAAATCTTAACAATTATGTTATAACTTGATGTCAGCGTGGGTTGGAGTTACATTTTAGTCACATTTTCTTTCTCTTCATGCCTTACATTTTTATTACCTGCTGTTTAATTGAAATATTGTATTCAATAGATATTTTTGTTACACATCTACATGAATAGGAATATGTTGTACATAAAGAAACAATATTATTGGAAATTCAATATTTGATGTGTAAATCAGAGTCCGACTACTTAATGTGTGCACTTTCTTGTGATCATCTCATCTATTCATTGTAATGACCACTAAGACTAACCACCGCCATGTAAAGTATGTCATATATTATACATTAAAGTTTAACTTTATAACAAAGTTGGAATATTTGTGATGACTCAAACGTGTCCTGTGTTTTATTTATAAAGCAGGAGCTTTTAAAGTGGGTAACATTACAGAGAATAATCATTTACTGTTCTTAAATTGATAACTTCAGGTTTTTGTTAAATGGGGTTGTGTGGATTAATTATGCATAATCCGAAATGCTGTGGAGAAGAAATGAAACCCTAACTTGAATATTGGGGGTGAAAATTACAACTACCTTCAAAAAACTGAAAGCTCTCAAAATGGTCTGACCTGCATCCTTATCTGATTTATATTAACTCAATTGTAATTTGTCAAATGTGGAATTTGTAACTATTTTTTTTTATTCTTTCATGTCTTTCTTTGGATGTCTAAATTGCATTTTTTTTTAAATAACAAAGTACTCCTAATTACCCCTAAATATAGGAAGAGTTTATTGGTGCTTCCATGTTTCTAAGGTATCCAAAAATCAACCTCTGCTTAATAATCTTGACGTTTAAAACATCACCATTTATTCACATGGTAATAGCAAACACATTTAAAACTCTAAATACATCAAAGTAATCATAAAAATGTAAGAGAAACTTTAAATTGGAAATACATAGACGAGCTGATAAAGTTTTTTTTTTTTTTTTCAGACTTGAATCGCTTGTGAAAAGTAAAAGCCATCGTAATCCACGTCGGTGTTTGATATACATTAAAATGCCAGCAGATGGCACTATGCAACCATAAAAAGCACCATCTGCTTCAGCTGCACAAACTTCTCCAATTTTCACCTTTAATCTCACGCAGGGCACATTTTATATGTGGAACGTGTTGTGGCAGGTTTAACTAGTGAGCTGGGAAGGAGGTCCAGTCTTTCTTTGGCCTCATTCCATCAGCTTAATGGCGTGTTTTCTATCGCCTTCCCTCTCATTTACATGGTTCATATACCTCGTCTTACTGTACGGTTAATTGTTGTGTTCTGGCTTTAATAACCTCCAGCACTTTGGCTGATGTGCTCTGCAAGCGAATGTTCTGATTTTCAGCTTCAGAAGATGTGCTTTGAAAATATTTGGTTGCACAATAAGGATGGTTTTGATTATGAATGTGGTCTGAAGAAGGGTTGCAGCAGTTTGGAGTTAGATTTCTATAAAAAAAATTTTTAAAAAAGGAACCGATAATTGAAACTTCAGGAAGGTGTCAAAGGTCAGCTCACTGTTCAGGTGATGTTTACTTCTGTTCAATGTAAGCTGATAGCTGGCCTCTCCCTCAGCTTAAAAGGGTAATGCACATAAAAGAACATCATTAGAAAGTCTTCAGAAAATCCGATAAATCTGGCAGTGCTTTCATCTACATTTATTGATCAAATCAATTTTAACCAATCTCAGACAATTCTGTTCAAAGAAAGCTTCAAAGCACCAGCATTTCTAACCGTTCCTTAAAACGGTTAGATCCTTTTAACTTTAAGCTGCAGAATATTTACTTATATCAGTTGCTTATCTGCCATAACAGAGATAAACCGTTTAAATATTTATTTGATTCCAAAATATATAAGAGTAAAATAATTTCTTATGATTTTAAAATGATTACAGTTTTTGGGTGGTGTATATGTGCATAGTATTCTCTGCAAAGGTGCACAGCACCTTTAAGTCACCCAAATTTTCTTAACAGTTTGTTTCCAAGGTGCTGGAATATTTTTTTTTTTATTATTATTATTATTTAACAATCATTTCAATCAATATTTTTCCAGTTTTTTTTTTTATCTTAAAGTTTACAGTTTGTACTCTCGCTTATGTGTATTTCTCATCAAATCAAATGACATTTTAATTAGCTACTTGTTTGTTTTGTGTGTCTTTATGCTTTGGTAGAAAACTGACTAAACCATTTGGTTTAGAGGCATTTCTATGACTTTTAGTTCTACGAACTAAAGGTCATAGTTCACTTGCTCTTTGATTACCTAGCAACAATCTCTTGAGTAACTTGCACCGCAGCAGCTGCAGATTTTCCCAACGGCCCTTCATGGCTGTTTAAAAATAATTTTAAAAATGGTGTAGAATGAAAACTGGATAAAACGGGAAAGGTCATCCCATTATTTTGACAGTATATGAGATATTTCAAATAAAAAATAAAAAAATCAGTATTTATTAATATCACCAATTATCGATTTTGACTGATATGAAACATTTATATCGTGATAAGCTTCTCAGCAGTATCATCCAGTATCATCCTTTGCACATTTCTGCATATTTCTATAATCACGCTCCAGGTTTTGCGCCACAGTCCATAATCAGTCTCTTCAACCTCTTGCTTTACTTCCAACATCCTGCAAGGCCATGCCTTTAAGTGTCAGGAAACATTTTGCTCCGGGTCTTTGAAGAAACAACTCGTAGGCGTTGTGACATTATTGATCTGGACACACGGGAACAGGCCGGTGCATCTCAGCCCGTTGTTTGATGTATTACAATGAGCAGAACACGGAGATGGACTTTTCCATCGGCTTCGTGGTTGTTGAATAAAACATCAGGGTGAGTTGGAAAAAGGATTGAATGCTTGAAGACAAGAGTAGAACAAGAGGGGCTTACAGGACACCGTGAAGTTTGCAGGAAATGTTTTAGAGATAGTCAGCTGTTTCGGGCATGAAGGACCAACTGAGAGGCATTATGGTAACTTTACACGTTCTGACTGTCAGTGACTGTAAATGCAAAAGCACACTCAGTAGAGCGGGTGCACAGTGACAGCCCCTGGTCTCCCGATGCATTATGTCTGTGTGAATAACTCTGAGCTGATAACCCATGAGTTGCTCTGATAACAAAGCACAGTTGAGGGATGCATCCTTATTAACTGCTTGCAAACATTATCACATTGCAGTGCCAGATTTCCCTCGCTGTGCTTTCTGCCAAAATGATTTTCGTACACGAACAATCGGGGTGCCGGCATGTTGAGCAATGAGCTGACAAGGATGCGTTCTCTATGAGTGTGTGTGTGTGTGTGTGTGTGTGTGTGTGAGTGCAGTCCGCCATCACAGTAAATGACATTTTAGCAGCAGAAGCAAAAAATGCCATCAGAGTAAATGTGAGGTGGATGAGAAAGGGTCTTTGTGAGGGACATTTATGTGTGCAAGCCATTTATTTTTTGGTGAGAAAGCATCCATGCTTTGGTCTCACCCTGGTCTGTTGGTAGCAGTGACACTGTATTCCCTGCCTCATCCATCCTAGTGATAAACTAGGCTGTCACTGGCCAGCGGAGCTCCATGCAAGAGCAATGAGTGGACTCATGTATAACCTGGCATTTTGAGAAACCCCAATTTGATGTGTCTATTAAGCAGAGGCGGAACACAGGAAATTGCATTTATCTGCGTTTCGCTGATTAATATTTTTGTGGTCTATTTTCTGAGGATACACCGGCCTTCCCCTAAGAACACACAAATAGCGCCTACCTTAGGGATAACCAAAGTGTGGCCTCGGGGGCAATTTGTGGCCCCAGGACTGATTTTTGTGGTCCCTGACTGGAAATCAAGAATAATACATATTTAGCCCCTACAACTTCTCTTAAAACTTTCTTAAGCGTAGGACTCATTCCAGCAATACCTGAAGCTGTGCTAATCCTGCAGTTCATGAGTAGCAGTCGGTCTCTAAGCTGGAAAAGGCTGACAGTGTTTTCCTGTCAGTTCTACCTATTTCTATTAGTGGCAGCCTCAGTGATACATCCACAGAAATGGCATGAGGTACTCTCTCTCTAAAGGCAGAGAGGTTAAAGGCTCACTTGTATTTCACATCACGTGAACTCAGTTTGATTGATGCACAAACAGCCACGCCTCCACGAAACCAGTCAGAATGGAGGAAATCCTCTCGGCTGTGGGAATGCTGTGGAGTCCCAGTCACAAGACCTGGTCCTTCTGATGTCAGCAGCAAACACAACGAACCTACTGATTACAGGACACCAACACACTGACACCACCTGCAATTAAGCAATACAAATCTAATTTAGGGTGCAGCTGACTGATAAATGGACTATTTTTCTTCTCTTGTGCTCATCTGGACCCTTACAATGAAAACCTGGGCAATTGTCCGCGTTACCCATGTTAACTGGACTTATGTCACTGACATGCTGCAACAAAAAAAAAAAGGATTATCACACGTAATTTGTGGATTAACAAGAGGGGCAATGATGATTTGACTCTGACATTATTGAACCTAGTGAAATACAAGAATAAACAACGTTATGTAAAAAGAGAATCCATTTAAAACAAAAGCAAACAAAAGGACAGTAATAAAGTATATTTACATGTTTAAGTTTCACATTTCTACCCGCTCCTTTAATCTTATAAGCAAAAATAGGAGAAATCTATAGAGGGCAAATAAATCCTCGCTTCACTGTTTACTGTAGGTATAAGATTAAGATGTTAAGCTTAAATGATTCATATTGTTTAAAACAGTTCTTAGATCAAATTTGGAAGGAAGACACCACACTACTTGCACCTTTTGCTCAGTTTTCCTAAAATCCTGAATGCCTGCATGATCTGCTTGCAAACTGCATAATGCCTCTTTCCTGGAGAAATTATGAACATTTTAAATGAATTCAGGGCCAGCTCTTCTCAGAATCTGAGCCACCACAAAGTGCCTTTCTCTGAATACAAACTGTCCTTTTCTCACTGATGAAGCTTGCTAAATGCTTCATAGATGTATCACCTCTCAGGGGAAACTATGTCAGATCTGAAACTAAAAAGACTAATTCAACAATTCTGTCTTCTTTATCCTCTTCTGTTCTCTAAATTACAGACACCCAGCAGACTGAGTCACTGATGGGCCGCGCTGAACAATGGCTCAACAGTGAAAACACAGAGTCAAATGGAATACAAATTGCCTTAAAGTTGGCTCAGGCTAAGATATGTACCTGACTGTGACAAAAAGGGAGAAAGAAAAATGCCAAAGTGGCTTTTTGCCTCGTTAGATGTTAGTCAGAGCATTTCACTTGAGCTTATTTTTTTTTATAGACTATGCTAAGATCTCTTATATTTTATTTTTAACCAGGAAGGGAGAACAAGGTATTGTTTTTAAAATAATCAAGTTAAAATATGGGAAAATCTGTTCGCTTGGGTCACAAAAAGTTCCTCATGCATCTTAGACAATGCCATGGCCATCAGTGACACTGACAGTGTACATTACATGCTGTAATTATTAAGCCTTTGGGTGGCATCCAGGGGTTAGATGAAGGATCTGGAATTCATGTTCAGTTCAAGGAAAAGAAAAAAAAAAAAAAGAAAAAAAAAAAAGCCTTGATGTGCCCGAAAGCTTGCTGCTTTTAGAGGCATTACAGCAATACTGCTGTGCAGGCTGTTTGCTAATGGACAATTTATCTGCCCATCTATCTTATTTATTAGCGAGAAAACACTATGTTTACAGTCCCCTCTCTGTCCTCCTAACACAAGTATGATTTAAACACACACATATTTCTAATTCTGTTGTACTCTTTGGCATGAACATTGTGGGCTGCTCAAATTGATTCATAGTCCTCAATCTGAGCTTTTCTAAATATGAATTTAAAGGATAAAACTGGACAGGGGCCCTAACACAAACTACATGGTCTTTTAAATGCACTATATACTCCTCAGCAGCAGATGCTGGTTTATTGATGGAGATGTTGGTATGCAAGCTGCAGAGACAAAATGTAAACTCAGTCGATGCTTAGTCATACTGATTATTTTAGGTTCTCACTCATGCCTGAACTATTTAAATCTGCAATTAAAGGCAATGTAGCGAGACTTACAGCTACAGAAACAGCAGATGAAATTACTTTATTGTGCACTGAGAAGTTGGAAATGAGTATAATTATTTCAGCTCCACATCTATGAGCTCATATCGTTTGTATTTTCTTAGAATGCGTAATCTGAATGTTAACTTTAGTTAAATAAATGCGGTACACAACATGAAAAAAGCGCCGAGGCATCCCTGTTTTAAGGTTAACAGTACACAGACTCCTAGTGGGACACCATGGAGAAATAAAAAGCATCCAGGCAAGATATCAGGGAGATCAATGTGAACCTCCACCAGTCTGGCTCATTTACACATGTCCGAAAGAGCCAAATTCATCTGCTTAAAGTTTTCATACATAAGTTAAACAGCATGGGCAGAACAGAGCGTGTGCTGTTCAGGAAGGAGAACGGTTCTGTGACAAATATGAGTGTGGTCTATCGCAGAATATAATTAAAACACACTGAAAGCTTGTAGCAGGAACAGCAGTGGAATGTAAATATGCTTAGGAGGCACGTTTTTCTGTTAAAATATGGACTGTGACACAATCAACATAATCATATAAAGCTAAAAACACACAAGAATTAGAATTGGTTTATGAAACAAACCTATTCAACCAATATCAACAGCTATAAAGAACAATAGCTATGATTGGGAATCCGATTGAATCTGAAGGATTTAACTGTAAATTTCTCTCAGGAGAACAGGTGCAACAAATTAGGTGATGACGGGTCACATCCGGTTCAGTTGGCTGCAGGTTGCAACGTTACAGTCTTGGACTTTTCGCTTTCTTCGTGCTCTAATATTGTTTTATTGAGACAAGGGTTTTTTATTATTTGGAAAACGTCTCGATATTCCAGGTAAGTGTTTCATCATATGAATGGGATGTTGTTTTCGTCGCTGCTCAAATTGACGCACTGATGTATTACAATTTTAATCAGAGGCCGAAAAAGCTGGGCAGAGTTTGAGTTTTTCAGAATAAAAGTAACAATGGGCTTCAAAAAACGATTTCAGACAAAAATATATATATAAAAAAATAATGGTCTTTAACTGTCTAACTTGTGCAGTTTTGATCGATTGTGTGTCACTTGTCATACCAAGCAATGAGCATGGGTCTTCCTTTTCTTCTTCTCTAATATGGCGGATCGCAAGCAACTTCACATCCATTAAATTCTATGTTTTAAATTTTGTGTGCGTTCCTTAATCAGTAAATATCCACTGTTTCCCAAACATGCGTGAAGTTCTTCTTCTTTTGTATATTATTGGCCAATGGCAAACAAACTTAAGATGCATTTACGCCACCTACCGGACTGGAAGGTGGACATTTGCGTTAAGTGTTACGTTATGTCTCCCCTTGACGTGACACCGGCTCCGCCCCCATGCGGAAGTAGAACAAACATAATGTAAATAGTGTTACATTGGGAGGAGTAGTGGAGCTCAGTGCATTACCCGACATTTTTGAGTCATTTTTGCCTTATCAGCCAACATTGAAGAAAAGATGACAGGCAAGAAAATTCTCAGAGTGCAATGTTAAAACCCAAGTATTTGGCATCCAGAGAAAGAATGAGGGGCACAAAGTCTCATTGGATGTGAGTGTGAAAACTGTGTCGGGACACATGTTGCATGTACAAAACAGGTGAGTAATAATGACTTGCAGAATTGTGAAAATCTGCCTTCAGGAAAATGCTTAAAAATAAACATCATCAAAAAGGTGCTTAAATGTAAGTACCACAGTTGCTGCAGCAGGTGTTTCCATGCTGCCATAGAGCTACCATGGAGTTTACACACATAAAATCAAGCATAACTACCTTCACTTATTGATTTTTTTTAGTTGTCCTTATGACAAAAACTGTGATGTTTACTACCAGTTACCTTTGTGCAGACGAACATGGGGCAATTGCTGTCGATCACAGTTTTATTCAACTGGACATGAGGTCCGCTGCAGGCCTTGATCCATTTCTTGCAGTATTCCAGACTCCGTTTGGGTTTGAAAATGTAATAAATTGTATTTCGCCCTCTACATGCTCTGGGTAATGGCTGTTGGGATTGGATGCTTCCTACTGACAACGTAGGACTGTCATTTCCTATTATCTTCCTTGAAATCTCTATGACCACAGAGTGTTAGTTCCCTATATTCTACCTGTAATATACTGCAAGAAAATATGGTTATACAAATATCTACCAGCAGGATGTCACTCAGTCATTTTGGTTCTGTTGGGGCTGCTTTTTCAGAGGTGGCTAGAGAAGCCAAAGATTGCACTCAAGTAAGAATTATATCATGTAAACTGTATATTCCAATTTTCTTGCACAGCATATGTGCACAATACTTGGTTTTGGTTCATTTTACATGAATTTCTGCAACAATGCAAAGAGGCATGGAGATGATAAGCCTGCAACAGTGCTGGGGTATTAGGGAGGCCCTGATCACCTTGATAGTGCCTTCAGCTTCTGTGTTTTGTTCACTCAACAATACCCAGCTTACAAATCAGGCAGCATGATACCATGATCATTAAACCAGGTCACGGTACTTCCGGAAGTGTGGGCAGGTGTAAATTCCTGCTGGAAAACAAAATCAGCATCACTGTTAAGCTTGTCAGTAAAGGGAGGAATGAAGTGATCTCAAATTTCCTGGTAAATAGCTGCATTGACTTTGAACTTGATGAAACACATTGAACCAACATCAGCAGATTGCACGGCTCCCAAAATCTACACTGATTCTGAGGACTTCCCACTCAACCTGAAGAAACTTGGGTTCTGTCACTCCAGTCCTCCTCCAGACTTTGAGATCTTGATTTCCAGATGAAACGAGGAAGACTCATCTGAAAAGGGTGGGGCTGCACAGTGTCTTATCTAGAATCCCTCTGTATAAGATGGTGTTTGAATGCTATACTGTACAAGGGTGGTCCTCTGGCTTTCAAAAACATGATTGTTAGATTAGTAAAGTGGTGACAGTGACTCAGAAAGAAGGGATTCAGCTTGTAACCAGGGGCTTGTCAGTTGAATCCTTCTCTGTCTGTGGGGAAGACACTTGACTTGCCTTGCCTACTGGCGCTGGTGCGTCACTGTCCTGCCTCTGTCAAACTGCCCTGGAGTAACTGTGGCTACAATCTAGTAGTTTGCCACCATGTGTGTGTGAAGCACTTTAGGGTCCTCTGGACTACATAAGTACAGGCCATTCACCATTTACCATAACTGCTTACTTTACATTATTCTTATCCTTAGGTATGTGTGTCAGTATTGTCTTCCTGTGATGTACTGGGGACCTCTCCAGGGTGTACCCCATCTCTCGCCCAATGACTGCGGGAGACAGGCACCATCTCCCAACGCTCGGGTAAGTGACTGTAAATAATGGATAGATAAGATTACTTTGGACCACTGAACAACAGTCCAGTCCCATTAAATCCTTAGCCAGATGTTATTGACGTTTCTGATTCAGGGGTGGCTCAACACCAGGAGTGCAGCCCATGTTCTGCATGTGGAAGCCTTTTTAAGCACCAACTTGCACTGCCATCCATGGACTGATGAAGTTATACTCGCTTTTTCTACCACATCTTTTCTTTCCACTTAACTTTCTATTATCAACAAGCTGTCAAGTCAGCAGTCTTCCTTATAATTCTAAAAGCCATAAAATTGCTTAAGTTACAGGTTTCTGGACTGATGACTATTTTCCCTGTTGCTTTTTTCTGAGCAACAGATTGTTGGGTTTTTGTTAGCTGAAGCCACATTTCTTAAAATTTTACATGAACAAACAGAACTATCGGCCTACGTGCTGAATCTGAATTAATTAGACTTTTGAAATTACCATTACATACTGCTATACTTTTTGGGAAGATTGTATATGTACATTTTAAATTATATCCATATATATTTATGACTATCTCCATAATTTGTGAAAAATTGTATACAGTTGTAAAATACAGTTAGAAGATGGTAGGCAGGTTACATGGGTATGAAATGGTTTGTGTATGCTAAGAAATGTAAGACTCGAAATGGCAACGCGTGGGTACGAAATGAGGCTATGATTTACCAAAGGGGCGAATTGACCCGGAGCTAATTAAAACATCGTCGGTTATTTATTTGTTTTTATCATGCTGCCTTGCTGATGAGGCAGACATCTGCGACAGATGCAGACATCTCCTCTTCAGCTTTTCCAGGATTAATCAGGCTTGTTTTTTCCTCAGTAGTGTAGATGTCATCCCAGCACGCAGAGCCATTCAGACCTCTCTCATTTTCATCAAACGGATTAACCGTGTTGTGATAAGCCGCTGTGAATTTCCATCAAGAAATCAGACCAGCCCACTGGATTGTCGCGCAGCGGACCATTTCAGCTCCCCCCCTCCTCCTTATTTTTCCTCTTCTTCACCCTGCCCGCACTATATGTTACATTTCCAGCCCTCTCCTCTCAAATTTCGACGCAAGCGGACGTCCGCGGCACAGCGACGGTGCGCAGCACAGGGAGCGGAGCGAAGCACGGCAGGCGGCGGGCACCGCGGAGCGACGACGCGGCAGCAGCAGCAGCAGCAGCGGCGGCGGCGGCAGAAGCGCTCTCTCTCTCCCCCTCTCTGCCTTTTGGATGGTGGATTTGTTTCTCATAGGGATTTGGATCGAGACTCAGGATAACTTCACATGGGACAAAAACCGCCTTCTTTCACGCCTGCCAGCGATTTGTTTCGCCCGGCGTGTTGACGACGGCAGCGGAGTAGAGCGGAGAAACCGGAGGCTGCCGGAGGAGCGCATTTGACAGATACGGAGACATGCTTATACACGCGTTTCCGTCCACCAGCTGATTGGGGATAGAGGCGAACAAAGCGGCGTGTAATCTATTTCGAAACAACGTGATATTGTGAGCTGGTAATGCAGAAGCGTGGGTCTGCTGAAACGGAGATCGGGGAAAGATGCTGTGATGTTCGCCTTGCACCGCAGGGCAATGCGTTGTAACGATCCGAACGGCGTGGAATAACGCTCCGAGCCACAACTTTGTTCAAAGGCCTAACAGTCGTTAAATTATCACATTTAGTAGTGCATTTATTCCTGGAGCCGGTTGCTTTAGTTTATATAGCTTGTAGTGTTTATAAACGCAGCCAGCCCTAAAGCTCTGTTTTTTTTTTTTGTGTTTGTTTGTTTGTTTTTTGTTAAATTATGATTTGCAGCATAAACCCACATCCTGCTCTCTCTTGTCACTAGTACGACCCAGAGTTGCTAACGTATGTAAAAACTAACTGTAGGTGGAGTCAGGTCTAACATTCGCTTATGCAAATCCAATCGATAGTGAGATAAAACCACTGGGGGTGTGTTTGGAGTCCAGCATATTTAGACTTTACACCAGCTTGAAGGCAGTAGAGGCGCTGCTGCCGAAGCTCCGTGTGGTCTACTGTAAACGCAGCGTAAGCCCAAAGGAAACTTTCAATGGTTTTTCGAAAGTTGCCCGGTGTTTCTGCATCGGGCATGGGCCTGCGCCTGTCCCAGAAGTTCGTCTTTTTACTCTTCCTCTCGGGTTTGGTAACACTGTGCTTCGGAGCCCTGTTCTTTTTGCCCGACTCCGTCCGACTAAAACGCATTTTTCTGTCCAAGACAGAAGTCCAGCCGGTCACCGTCGGCTCCGGGTCAGAGAACGATGTCAGGGAGCACCTCAAAAGACCCAAGGAGCCGGAGCATACGAGGGGCATGACCCCGGGCAAAGGAGAGACGAAGAGCCGTAAACCCTCTGTCTCCAACGAAGCCACTGAGGAGCGGCTGGCAGGAGGCAAAGCTCAGGAGGACCTGACCCTGTCCCGGTCCAAAGCGGATTCCTTGATGGAGAGAGTCTCCGACGCTGACCATGATGCCAACTCGGATACTTTTAATTTCAAGAAGTTCCAAGGATGCCTGCTCAAACCTGCGCTGGGACGAGACAGCGGGAGTACGGCAGACCCCAAGACCAATGACCGCCGGGAGAAAGTTAAAGAGGTGAGGAGGGGTGGATCCAAAAGTTAAATATAGTCCTCATGCTTTGTTCTGCGAAGATCTGATGGCAACGGCTATGGTTTAACGTTAAACGGGAAGTGATATTTGGAGTTTGCATTGATAAGGTGATCTGATACAGGTCTGTTAAAATAGCCTGAAGGGAGTTTTTCTTGTGGTGATGTTTGTTCTGTATTTTTAGTTGGCGTTATGCACGCTTTCAACATATGCTAAATTCTCAGAGCATGCACCAGACATACAGCTGTCTGCCTTCTCCAAACGCATGAAGGCACAAACCGAGGAAAATACATTTCCAGTACAGAATATGATTTATCTGACAGTCTCATCATAGAAACTATGGGACAGTTCTCAGCTGAGCTGCTGTCAAACAGACTAAATAATTCCCTCCGTCATATCATTGTCCTGAAATCACCCAGAGCTGATTTTTATTTTTTATTTTTTTATTTTTTTTTTCAGATACATTTCTGTCCGATTGCTCCTGGCGAAGACAGAGAATGGTTAAATATTTTAGTGACTAAAATTTCTCAAATTTAATTCGACCAGGAATTCTGCAAGAGGAGAATAATTAATCTTTTAATTTCATCTCTTATCAGATCTATATGGTTTTCATTGTAGTTTTCAGTGAAATCATGCTCCGTAACGTCAATCCTGCGCTGTGCTGTAACACCTCTATCTCCCTCATGCAATCGCTTCGAAATGATGTGACTGTTTGCAGTGACTCTCTGGCTTGAAGCTCTTTTAAGTCAGCCTTTGTTGAGCCCTGTGGCACCCATAAGGGCTCCGGAGTGGGAGCGTCTGTAGATCACACATCTGTACCCACTCAAGGCAACTCATGGCAGTGAGAAGAGGTGGAGGGAGCGGGAGGCATGGATGGGGAGGAGGAGTGCGATGGAGGCTAGTGGCTGGCGAACACTCACAGATGGGTTTCAGCTTTGGCATGTGACACGGATAAGTCCTGTTGTCACTCTCTTTTTCAGCTTGGTGTCACCCTCTCACGCTGCTCACATTCTCTCGTGCCTAGAGGTGATGTGCTACATGGTGATGGAGGCATCAGAGGACAAAGGGTTATTGGCCCTGGTGCTCTGAGCTTCACTGACTCATAACTTCCCTCGCTGATGCTCTTTCAAGTAGATATCAGATTGGCTGATCTGTGCAGCTAAGTCCTGCACAAGGGAGTAGTTGGAGCCCACCATCCTGTCATCTAAATACTGATGCACAATGTTAGTCATTTCCAAAACTAGAGCAGGCACACAGAAACCATATGTGGTTTTTTTCTCTCCACCCTCTCCAGTTTGTTGACTGTGCTGCAGCCAGCTTCTGTTTTCCTGTAGGCTTATATTCATGCTGCTAGGACTTGCTGACACATTGTAAACTTTAACTTTGTCCAGGTCTGCAGTTGTAGTAAAAAAAAATAACTGGACCAGTACAAACAACCTTTTTCTGTTCCTGTTTCAACAGTTCTCATTTACATTACTTTGTAAAAGTTTTGAGCAATGCCCTTAGTTTTGTGTATTTTGCTGCAATGTGGCAATATTTTTGATCATTTTTAAAGTAGTTTATGGCAGTATTTCTTCAGGCTCTCTAGAGATCTTTTAAAGTTTTCATTTGGACTTTTGCTGTCCTTCCGGTCTCTGGCCTTCCCGTTTCCAAGATAATGCTTTTTGTTTTTTTTTGCATCCTGTGACTTTTGAAGGAGACTTCAAAAGTCACAGGATGAACCAGTGTTGGTATGCAGCATTGAAAAAATGCTTAGTTCTTTCAAAAGACGTTCATCACAATGACGCAATTAATTCCCAATTACAGACATAACTTCAAAAATACTTTATGAACAGTGTGATATGGAAATGCATTGAGTCTAATTATGACCAGAATTGGCACAGTTTCAGCTTTATCTAATTTTTTTTCCCCCAAGACAATGATCGATGAAGTACATTTAGCTGAAACTTGCATAGATGATCAATTAAAGGTTGATATATCTCTTGGATTCTGGGTGAGATCTTTACAGCATTTTTAAAGATCAGTCTCTTATAGACATGATTTTTAAATACTGTATATAACCTGTGTGACTCACTTTGCACATTATGCTCTCTAGGTCAGATAAAAAGGACTGTGCAGAAAATTAGTTAAAACTGCTAAAGCTCAAAGGAAAATGCTGAAAGACCCTCGATGTCAGAAGAATTGCTGATTAAAATCACATTAGGAGATCACAAAAAATTCTTGACTCCTTGGAAGCAGACTTTCAAAAAGAGAGAGCCGTTGGTGCACAGTGGCGTACACTCTGTGAAGCCTAAGCTATCATACAGATGCTATAAATATTTTATTGTTGTACCAGTTTATATTGTCTTCAGCTAACCCATCTCTGCAAATGCATTTTTTCTTCACTTTAATGGAATGTTAGAGAGAATGTTACCCCCCCCCCCACTGCAAGCCAACAGAAAGGGGCCCACTGAAAGCTTCAATTCCAAAACTGTGAATGGGCATCGTTTCTCCGAACTGCCAGCAACAAGAAAGCAGACTCCCCACATTCTCCCTCTGTGTGTGCATCCACTGCCAAGATGGGGTGAAATGAGGGACAATGACCGCGTGATCACACATCACTAATGTTAAAAGGCAGCCCTCAGGATACCAGCCAATACTCCCAAAGTTGCCAAGGTGCTGTGTACCTATTCCAACAACTGCCTGCTAAAGTAATTCTCATCCAAAAGTCCCCAGCAGGATAAAGAGGGGAGTCATTTTCATACAAACCCCTTTTTGTAATTCTGTGATGTATTTTTTATTTATTTTTTTTCATTTTCTCACTGTGTTGCCTGCACTGCTGCCTGAGTGGCTGTGGTATAAGAAGCTGGGCAGCAGGAATCTCACCACAAACATGGACGCAACAGGAGGGTGGCATGCATATTTTGTTTCGGGTGTCCTTTAAGCTAAAACTTTGAGTACTGAAGAAAATGCAAAATGCAGAGATGAAGGAGCGGGACAAACTGGAGTGAAGAGGCCGTCTGAGACTGATGAGAGCTCAGTGGCTTGGAGGGCTGGAGCACATTCGGAGTGGAGCCTCCCTATCTCTCTCCTCTGCTGGTCTTCACAACATTGCATACATCAAAAGGGTAATGTGCATCTAAAAGCCGTATCTGTAAAGCCGGCGATTTACTCCTCTCTTCGTCCACTGACTGCTTGACAGAGATATGCCGACGCAGTCGAATGAGGCCTTTGCTTGAGGAAATTGGAGCGTACTCTATACCATGGCTTCAAACAGGCGATGCATATGAAAGGGGAGAAGGTAACACGGAGGAGGAGATGGAGCTGACAGCTGAGATCTGCAGTGAGAGGACAGACCCTCTGCAGTTTCTCCTAGCACAGCCTCCTACAGTGGAGCAATAAGTCTTCAGGGCTCCTTTGTCCTGTTTTTGTGCTCACACTTGCTTAGTCGGTCAAGAGCTTGGGGATAAATGTGGAGTTGTAGGTTTACAGATGGAACGGTTTGCTGCAGCTGCATTTTTGTGTAGACTAAAAACAGTAATCGCCTGACTGACGGATATTTGTGTGGTGTATGTAAATAAACCAAAAATAATGAGCTGTATATCAGTCTTATGTATTTATTTTTTTTAAGAACTGACTCTGTTCCCACTTTTCTTTTCATAGAGAGAAAACTTCCAAGTGATGGTTTAAATATAATACAAATACAGTAAAACTAACAATCAGTGGACACCTATGATTGGTTGGCTCTCCTCGCTGATACATTTAAGACATTTTTACACAACTCTGGTGAATTATGTTTAAAAGAAGTAATTTATAACATAGTAATTCTGCTCTTAAATTTCAGATTTATTTCATTATGTTTGTCTCTTTAACTACGCTCTACGATATTGTAAAATCTTACGTTGGCATCAGTGGTAAATATAAAAATATCAGTTGCAGTATGTAGCTATTTTCTTTCTTCCTCATGTGTGCGCCATATATTCGGTGACCTTTTAACAGTTTGGGTAACGTCACTTCTGTCCAGTGTGAACAGCCGAGACTCTAAGTAGTTAAATATATTAGCTTTAAAAATGCAATTTCATCACAGGTGGAATACATTAGCCAACAATCATTGGATTCTAAGCAGTCCTTTCCAATATCAATGTTGCACAGACCGGTATTTCTTAATTGGTGACATTAAGCAGCTTGACACAACCACACACAAACTGGGAAGTACTCCCCAGAAGCAGGTGATGCTGTAGCTGGACTTTAAATCTACTTATAGAAGTAATGACAACAGAGAGGGGTGATTGACTGAATAAAATGCTCATGTTAAGCCGGACCCTCCCAGCTGGCTTGGAGCGACATGAACTCCATCCTTCCTTCATTTCCCTGCTGCCTCCTCTCCTTCCCCGTCAGGTGTGCCGAACAACTGTCTGTCTGAGCTAGAGAGATGGCTTCCAACTGTGCGAGAAGAAAGAGACGGAAGATGAACAAAGTCTTAAGAAAAGGCTCGCACTCTCCTAGTGTTGTCCCGCAGAGCTGGAGCGTTTGTGCTTTTGCTCTCCTCTGTGGATGCTGTGCAAATGTCAGCTGCTGAGGTTTGGAATGTAAGCCCGTCGTCGTCTTCGGTCTGTTTATGTAGGACAGTGAACCGCCTGGACCGCTGTATATTGATATATTGTGCAAGTCAATGATGGCAGAGGCAGGTCTCATCTATTGCTCAGTGCTGCTTGGCTTGGCCGCAGACCTTGTCTGTCCAGCAAAATAGAATTGATGACTTGTGTTTGAGCAGCATTCACAGGAATGTTGTAGGTGTTCTGCCTTATGTTCTTTCTCTCTTCCTTTTCTAAAACAATGCAATCATAAACAGTCATTCTCCAGGTTAATCTTTTTTATTCCAGCTTGTGTTATTGTCTGGGTCTTTGTGATGACAAGCCTTTTAAAATGCAATGTGCCTCGTTGAATGCATTTCAGTCTTCAAAAACAGAGTCCCTTAGTTGCATCTATAAATTCAAGTAAAAAAAAAAAAAGATGTACATTGACATGACTTTGAGGGCATTCACGGTGGAATAATAATTATTGGAAAACTTATTTTTCTATCAGAAAACCTTTGCTTGACTAAATATATTGCTGTTTTATTATACGTCACATTATATTTTAACCCAATAGTTGTCCTGTTGACAGATTTTCACACGCTAGCTGTTTCCTGCAGCTCCTCCAGAGTTACCCCTGTCATCTCTGCTGCTTCTGCGGTCAAAACTCTCCTTCATCTATTCTTCAGAATTGCTAGATTTTTAATTGATCAATTCGCCAGTCCTCTGTGAGATGCTTGAAGGTCAGGGATATTGTTTTCAGCCTAACCCAGTTTTAAACCTCTCTGCAACTCTACCCCTGATCAGTCTGGTCTGTCCTTCGCATTTATGATGCTCTAAAGGAAGTTGTAACAGGGCGGCCGTTTGCGGTTGGATTTTACGGTGCAGAAGATCACGAGAGGTAGAGTCAGGTGGAAACAGCAGTTGGTTTATTCTCCTCACAGCATCAACACACACTCAATAACAATCCTTCCTCACAGGTGAAACTACAGGCTTAAATAGTCTCAGCTGTGTTGGACCCAACCACCTCACTTTCCAATGAGGAGCAGCTGTGCAGAGCCCAGAACAAAAGGCTACATGCTAATTACTAAAATATTCAATAAATACAATTAAAACTTCTTGTGTGCAAATTATTATTTATGTGCAGATCTCTGCTTACAGTGCAGTGCTAAATAAAGTGCTTGTTAATAAAGTGCAAAAAGTGCTTTTAAAGTGCTATACAGTGACTTAAATAAAAATAGACCCAGTGAGTTGACAGCAAATGTATGTCACACTTTAAGAATTTTATTTGTAAACATTGAAAACAATCCTTTCTTTTCCTACCACTTAATAACTATACACTACTTCATGTTCTTTCTATCACAAAAAATCCCAATAAAAATAAAATGTTTATTGGGTTTGAAAACAGTCGCAAGGCACGATCCTCCCTTATTGCCAATTCTTCCCATAGTCTTGTGCTAAAACACTGACTGTGCTGACTCACTTAGAAAAAGGTTGGATCAGAGAGACTTCAAGTTCTGAATAGTTGACCCTAAAGGTTAAAACATCTACATCCAGGAAACATGTGTTCTCCAGGATGGAGGTAAAGGGAAAGCAGAGAAAAAAGAAATGCTTTCTAGGACAGCAGAAGGGATTATTTTTTTCTGGGATGATGAATGCTGCTTAAAGTATAGAATAACAAAACTCTCCCAAAGCAATCACTGCAGGAAAAGGATGATCAGGTGAAATAAAGACTGACATTCTTTTGCAGTCAGGATAGTTTTATCGTACTTTTTTTTTCTTGGAGAACTCTCTTCAGGGAAAGGAGTTGTTGAGGCAGGCAGGCCATCCTAGTTTAACTTTGGCATTTATACATCAGTGTCCACAGACAGCCTGTTAAAAATACTTAGAGAATACTCATTGGCTGCTTTGTACAGGTGTGTTTTATTACAGTGTGTGGCAATGTGCTCTCAGTGATATGTGTATGAAGGGAAGAGTTCATATGGTTGTTCATTGAAGGGTTATTGAACACTATCAGAGCTCTAGGGACTCCCTTTGAATGAATTGGTGTGTATTTTTTTACAGTCGTTTTTATTGTCTTTAGATGATTTATTAGGACAAATAAATATTTTTTTTCTATAAAACCAAGTATGGAACAATGAGTTCTTTCTGAGGTCCTGTGTTGGATTGAACCGTTTTGACTCAAAGTGAGACTGAATTTTGAAATGGTTCTGCTGTGAAGAGTGAAATGTTGCATTTTAAAGCAACACTGAGAAATGCTGATTTTTTTATTTTTATTTTTGTCATAATTATGACTTAGGTTGAAGTCTGCAGACTACAACCTAGAAGTTGAAGTCTGCAGAGAGGTTTTTCCTGAACCTCTGCACTTCTGTGTTTACACAGCCTGGTCCTTAAACCGAGCTTTCATAGGCTATTTGTTTACTTTCCAGGCCCTCTCTGCCAGTGTTTACTGTAGCCTTCAGGTGTTGCATCAGTTGCCTGTAAAAGTAAAGGGCAAAGTCCCAGGTTGTATTCTGTCACATTTTGATCCTGTGCTTAAAGTGAAGAGCTGAGTTCAGGCTTCAGTCTTGGCTCTGTGTTGTTTTTGGAAGTAAATGTCTGTTTTTCTTGGATTTTATCACCTCGCTCTACATTTTTTTTTTTTTTACATAATCAACTCCTTTATTGTTGCAATAAGTTCCACGGTAACCCATATGTCTAGAGTTCCCAGCAATACTGACATAATGGGGACATCGTGTGTGGGTACATCTTAATCCTGTCTTTGATGTCTTGTGATAAATGGGAGAAGGGTTCTACTTTAGAGCATCTTTTCCCGGTTCTTTCCTCCCCTTTGGTCGTTGTATTCATATATTACCATAGTAAACTTAAAAGCTAAGAGATCCCATTATTTATGGACTATAAATGCATCAATCAACAGGATGTTCTTCGATGCACTTTTTTAACCGGATGAAGTTTAGGGTTACAAGCTCTGATCTTGTAATTTCCTCATTCTCCATTGGAATCAAAACAACTACCTCATTCAAAGAACCTGCAGCACATTTGCAGCAAATACCATAGACTGTAAATATTTTCATCTGAAGCAGTTGGAGATGTGGTTTCTTGTATTCTGGTATAAATATTTAATGAAAGAAACAACAATTTATTAAAGAGGACAAATCACATCTCATTTTTATCCATTTCCGGTGGTTTCTAATGGATTAAGAGAGGAGAAAACACAGGCCCAATTAAATAGTAATAGCAATAATAGTATTGATTATTTCAAATTGAGAAAAAATGAAAATTGTAGTCTGGAAAAGTAAAGCAATGTTACTTTGAATACTAGTAGCCATATTGCCCATACTAAAAATTACAACTACTTCTGCACCATTTTAATGATGAGGATAAGAAAACGGAATGCTTAATCTTTGTGATCCCTGGTTTGGCTTTATGTGAGACTGTCCAATGTAACAAACAAATGTTCTGTTTTGAGAAGTGGCTTGCTATTTGCTAAGCAAGTAGGTGCAATGGGAGTGAGCTGGAGATCAAGCAGACTTTGGAAATACAAGATCAAAATCCAAAGGTTCTCTTTTGTTTATGTAAAAAAATAGTTTTTCTAACTGAATTGGCAGGTTAGACCTAAAAAGAAGAAGTGAATCTGCATTAGCAAGGAAAAACCTGTTTGGTGCAGCTCTGTCCAAAACAACAAATGAAAAGAGGATTGAACCTTTGTAATTGTCCTCAATCTTGCATGTGGACTTCTATTATATGTCTTGTGCATACTGGACTTAGTGAGTGCATGATGGCCTGTTATGCGTGTCTGCTTGTTACTGATGTAGAAAACTAAGGGGATAAAAGGTCTAGACGTGGCCTTGTTTACTGTAAGCTCTGCTTGACATCTTTTGCTTGGTGCTGAATGAAATATCCAACACCCCCTTTACCACCCTGCCACCGACATCCACCCACCCTTTCACTTCACTCTGGCTTTGCTGCACTGCAAACAGGCGAGAGGAGAAAAGAGAGAGTGGCCTAGATGTAACCAACAGACAAACAGAGCCGCTAGCTGAGTCCCAGCCCCTGGCCTTTATGCCTGCCTAATTGGTCAGAAACAGCACGGCCTGGCTGTGTTCAGAGTAATGCAAAGACATCAGATTTGGGCCGACGGACCTTTCATGTCCCCATCTGAGTACCTCTTATTTTTCGTTTAGTCCTACTGGTAATGTTTTGTGCATAGAAAGCACCGTCTCTGACTGTCTGGGTTACTCATTGTTTTCTGTCCTGTCATCCTCCCTGCTTGTTGGTATTGTGTGGCCGCAGGCATGTTTACTGCCAACCATCCCTTCCTCTGGATCTCCAAACAGCCAGCGTGAGCTTCCTGGCTGCTGTCATCGCAGATTGTCCCGTCTGCGTTGTTGTTATTGTTTTGTGACACGGTCTTGGCCTACTTTCAAGAGAGCTAAACAATGCTGTCAAATCTTTGACCTGCAGTTTAGGCAGATACCTGGAAGATGACTAAAATATTGCAGCTCACATTTACTCAGATCAGGTTTTAGCCGTAACTTTGAATGGAACTCTTATTAGATCTGTTTCATGGTCAGTACTGTACGTTTCTTTTTTTTTTTTTGTGGGTTTGGAGAAAATGCATCTCCCAAGTGATTTTTCTCCTTCATCAGCATCAACGGGCAAATTGCCATTAATTAGCTGAATGCTTACAAGAACGCTTTAGCCCGAGCTGGGTGTATTTGTTCATTATTATCGCAATTAGGTTCCTAATCAAATGGCAGCAATGGTGCTCAGTGCTCATTAGGGAGCCATATAGATTTCTCGGGTTTCCGCCGAGGTTGTGTGATGGACTCGCCAGATAATTGCAATTTTCATCCGCTGGTTGGCGGCGAGGTGGTGGAATAACATAGAAACTGATTCCATGGTCAACTAATGAGTGAAAACGAGGACTTTGGTGATCATTAATCAAACGGAAAGCGAATTAGACAGGTTGTTTGTCATATTTGTTGGAGACCAGTGTGAAATCTGACACACTGCTGAATGTGGATGACACAGGCAATAACTTCTACTCAATAAACACGCACAAGTGTTTGGATACTCAAGTTGACCAGAAGAAAGTTTGGCATTTTAAAACTCAATGATTGTCCTCTGAAAACATTGAATCTAATCTTCTTAACATCCTTCCACTGACCCCAGTCATTGCTGAGAAAAGGTTTTCCAGCAAAACACAAATCTAAAAAATATCAGGGTACTTTTATGATGACACCCTTCAGTTTTCTTTTCACATTCAGTGAAGCACGCAATGATCTTCAGTAACAGGAAATGGGTGTAGCTAGTTTCTGAAGTATCGTGTAACGGGTTTTTGGAGAACCCCAGATGTGTGGTTTCAGTTAAACAGAAGTGACAGTTTGTTGGTCTAGACCAACGAGCCTAAATACTGCTGATGTCGAGTTGTACTCTGGCTTTATATAAACAGTTTCCAAACAAAACATCCCGGTTTTCAGATACTTTCATTTTTAACTCTTCAAAGATGCAAGAAGATTAGAAACCTCTTTAGCAGGAAATTGTGGCTTACTGAAAAAAAAAAAAAAATAATAATGATGTCAGCACATCAACTGGTGTCGACCCAGAGTAGGGAAGTTGCCGTTTTTGCCTGAACTTGCATGTTTCCTGTGGAAATGTAGAACATTAAAAAGAAATTACATTGCATTTCTTTATATGAAAAGCGATATTAACCTCAAAGAAATTCTTACTAGAAAATATGCGTTAAGCTTGCACAAATCATAGAAGAAAACGGTTCAAATCTGCATTTGCATTAAATGTCTCTGAAGTGTTTTTCAACACACCTATACACTGCCAAAGAAGTCAGTCTGGGATTTACAGTCTGTGACTCACATCACCTACTTGGGTCCTTCTCTCTCAACTAGTGGCATAACGGTGCACAAAATCATGGTTTGGCAGATTTTTGCTACTGTTGCAGTAAGAGAAATTAAATATTTTAACTAAAGCATAAATACAGCATGGAAATAATACACTCACTAGATAAAAGTGCATCATATATTAAATCACAGTCAATGTTTACAGTACAGTCGTAAAGCACTCCCTAGACGCAATATTTGGCACTATGTTAAATGTTATGCACTCCTGCTCTGTACAGAGTAATACATTTAGCCTGCTGAATGGACAATAACTTATGTTTTATTTTAGTAGTAGTGAGGTGTAATGGCAAAAAAAGAAATGTATAAATATGGTAAAATTCTAATGAATAATTTAACGACAATTTACAGCAATATTATAGCAAATAAATATTTTCCTGATATCATGCAGCTCCCTTTCAAAATTAAATTAAATACTTTCTAAAAATATTTTAGATTTAAAATAAAGATGACAAAAATCTACAAGGTGCATGTTTTAATTTTTTTTTTTTACAAACTTCAGAAGAGCTATTTTTACCTGCAGAGTAGGCCAAAACAGCTAAATGACGGTGATACCTTAAATGTTACCTTTAACAGACTTGGCCTCTAAAGTAGCGGGAATCTGGCTTCTACCTGCAAATAAAGGACCTGAAAGCAAGTCGACACAGTACATCAGATTTACTCCAGAGTTGTATGCAAATTTACAATGGCAGCTTGCACTATAATGATAAAGGTTTTTCTAATTCCATTTGACAAATGAACCATTATTCTGACAGTATATCATTTGTCTGGGCTGTAATATTTTAATGAAACTACCTCTTTTAGCTCCACTGAATATTATGAGAAGAGAATAGTTGCACAGCTCAACCTTTTAAGATGGGTTTTTGCCAAGATCTCAGCTAAGTACTGTCTTGTAACTTGGCAACAACTGCACTATGATATTTTGCATACTAATTTGACTGCAGTTGTTAACAAATGGGTTGAAATGAGAACAAAAATATAAGAACTGATAGACATGGTGCTGCTTTCTTTTGGATGACTTGATAACCAATTGCAGCAACAAGACAGGTTAAAGTTTGGCGCTTTAAGCTGAGGAGGATATGTTGACAGTTTGGCTGTAATTGTGTTGTAAATGACTCGCTACTTCCACTGAAACATAAACTCCCAACCAATGAGACCACAGCTGTCTTATTTCAAACAAATTTCCTTTCTTTCTCAGAAGACTTTTGTGGGTGTTGTGATAGTTTGCCAATAGATGTCTGTAACTAAATCTGTAGTTTTCCTGTAAGCAACCACAGATGTTACGAGCTGTTCTCTTAGATCTGGAAGTTATTGTAACAGTTGTCAGCGCTCTGCTTTTAGTCTGTACATAAAATGTAAGGCATCTGTGGTTACTTTCCGCTGGAAAAGTCGAGCAGAGTTGCTTTCGAAAGGGAGCGCAGAGGTTATGGAAAAAGTTAAGCTAAGGTAAATGAAAAACAGATCTATCTCTGGGGGCATAGAGCACAAAGCATGCATGTGTGGGTGGAAGGCTGACGACGCTGTTGCCATTCTATTTTCCAAGTAAAATGAGATGGATGCCTGCAATTAATTCTGCTGTGACCATTAGCTGGAGAGCCGAACCCAGCAGAATCAGCAGTGGGAGGCTGGAGCAGAGCTTTGCAAGTGCGTCTGTCTCTGCATGTGACTTTCAGACTGCTTGGCTGTGATACTTGAAACACAGACTGCTCAGGGACTCTTAAGGCCCAGAAAGTCTTTACAAAAGGTGACCATGTAGCCGCTTGCTTTAACCGGTTCTGCCCCAGTCCATCTCCAGCCAGATTTATGTCCACTGCCAGATGCTGTGCGGGCGGCCAGTCCCCGTTTTTTATACACACTTCAGGGGGAGTGCAAGCTGCACCAAGCCTCACATTGGGTGCGTGCTATTTGATTGACAGCAGAGTGCATTCGTTGATTGGTTCTCGATTTACTTCACTACAAACTCCAAACAACAACATTTAAACCACCGCTGGGGACTGGTGGACATGCCGTCTGCCATCAGAAAGCGGCTCAGTGTGGAGGAGCGTAGTTATGAGTTTAATCATAAGCAGCGGCAGGAACACATGTTTCAACTTTTTCAGCGTAATAACTGTGATTTAGCAGCCCTGCAACCAGCAAGTCTCTTGTAAGAACCAGACCGCAATGAAGAAGCAAGAAACAGTGAAGTTCTGGTCGACCGTCTGAGTTATAGTTTTGTCGACCTGTTGTGAAACTCCAGAATTGCATAATCTTAATTTGCCATGACGTGTATGTTATTCTGTTCATAATTTTCTTTTACATACAGTTCTTGTGTGGATGTTGCTTTACATCTCTTTCCTGCATTACCTAAATTTAAAGGTTGCACGTTTAAAAGAAAAAAAAAATCATCATTTTTAATACCCCTCATGATAATTTTTGACAGGAATTGAATGTATGTATGTCCAAAATGAATTTTCAAATTGCATTTTGCAAAAAGTTTAAAAGCCAGTTTTTCCTTATATATATTTTTCAAACTTTAAAAATATAATAATTCAGTTTAATCAGTTTATTGCTTAAACTGATATTAAGTCTGCATGTGTTGACTTAATATCTACACATGTAAATATTAACCTTTTCTCATGATAACGTTATAACCAAACGAATGCCTTGGGATTCCCCAGAGTGAACTGATGCGCCCCACTGCCATTTCCTTTTGGATCTGCAACCTCTACATCCTGATTTTGCATAAGAGGATGGATGGATGAATGGTCCGTTTTTGTTTCCAACTGCATTTTGTTTTTGTTTGTTTTTATTTGACCGTGAGCTAAAAAAAAAAAAAAAAAACCCTGATTCATGTATACAAAAAAAGTTTAGAAATGGAAAAAAAAACACAAGGAGCTAGTTGAATTTAATTTCTATCATTCCTGCTGGACAGAATCCTCTATCTCCAAAAACTAGAAAAAAAAAATCCTTCTTAAGGTAAATTTGTACTTTTTGAACACATTATGTTTTTGATGGTTTGATGTGAAGGGAAATAAAACAGAATCCACTGTGGTTTTAGATTGAAATATTTGTCCTATTGTGTGCCTGACTCTGTACCCGACAGTGCTGCTTTCATGCATGTGCAGGGCAATCAAGATGCATCCCAAGACTGCAAACATAATAATGCTGACTCGGCAGAAAAAGCTCGAGCTATAAGACAACAAACTCAAAAGAAAAGGGGCGGACGGGGAGGGAGGGGCGGGGGAACCCAAAACAATGTTGGACACAAGCTGCATCAAGCAAACACAGTAAAGGAGGCCGTGGGATTGAAATGGCAGCATAAAGAGATGCTTCCATTAAAGCTCAGGTGTTCCCTCAGAGATAAGAGCATTAGTCATTGTTTCACTGTTGCATCTCATAAACACCTCTAAAATGATGGGTGTTGCTGACTATAATTACCATTTAGTTAAAACCAAAACTAAATAACTGCTGTGATGTGGTGCTTAGCTGACAATTAGATGCCTTTTTACGTTTTCCATCAGGCATCAGGTGTAAAATTATAGAAAATTGTGCAAAATTACAGAAATAACAGATCATAAAACCATTATTTATCCCCTCCTAAATTAGTCGCATGTTTTTATGATGCTTGCTTGCTGTGATGGATTTTCAGAGGAGGGTTTTTTTTTTCTTTTTTTTTTCTGCACACTAATTAGTTGTTAGAAAAGCAGAACCCTTCCCTCAGACTTTTGAAGGGTCTGAGTCCTTGATCTTTCGCATTCTCACGGCAAACACTAAAGAAATGAATAACATCACATTTGGAGTTGGATTAACAAGCGAATGTGAAAAATGTGTCATTTAAGAAATCCTTTCTTTTGCTAAACCTCGACTCCAGCGCAACATTCTTTTCATGCCATTTCTGATTAGTTTTATTATTATTTGGAGCAACATAAACTAACATGGAGATGACTAGGATTCTTGCCTTGTCGCCTCTTGGAAAGTGTGAGTTTTTAGGGGTTATCTTGGGGGTTGCATGCTGAGCGATTCATCTACCCCTCCCTGTGTGCTAAACTCATTTGTTCAGTGCTTGAATTAATAATTTATGGCAAGTGTGAACTATGGAGTGTCTCTGCTTTCTGGTTGTAGGCCACCCCTCTTCAGTTTCCTCCTCCAGCCTTTTTAGTTTTATTGCAATTCTCCTTGCGCTCCATTTCAGATGAATCTCACAACGTCCTCTCTCCGTCTTTGTCATTTCTGTTCATATTCACATGCTTTTTTTTCCCCCTACAGCTCCTGTTACTCCCTCTTCTTTTATCTGTGCGTGTCTTGTTCACTCTGGCCTACTGTATAGGAAATACTGTGCTGTTGTGCTTCTGTTGTCTGCCTGTTAATGCAGAGCTGCTTCATGTCTGCCTGATTGTCAGCGTCGTGCCCAGTGAAACAGATGGACCAGCTGGCAAGCACTGCTCCTGTTGGTATATTCTGTTAACATTACTGGTTAGAGGGCATGCTGATTACGTTCCCGCTATGTCATTGATGTAAACTGTGATTATACAGTCTCTGTCAAAAACGCTTAATGTAACAGAATGTTTAAATTATGGCATGGATCTGCGTATCTCCTCGACGGGTGAGACCAGCTCCTGTGCCGTTTGGTGCTGAAAGCTCAAAAACAGTATGACTAATTGCACTAAACTTTTAATTTGTTTGGTTTCAGTGAATTTGTCTCTCGCTTAAGGTGTATGATGCTGCCAAGTCTGAAGTTTGGTATCCTGCCAGCATGAAGAGGTAGTTCAGTTGTTCAGGCTTCCTTCACATTGAAAAGTCTAGGATTTTATTATTTGAAATGCGGTCTTTTAAAGTGGGCCTCGTAAAATGCCAAACCATTCACTAAAGTTGTTCTGCGTGGCGTTTCCATGTTCTCCCTGTCATGTGAAGCTTAGGCTCTCACCAATTATTCCAGATTCCTCACACAATCCGAAAACATGACTGCTAGGTTATTTGGTCTCTCTAAATTGAGTGTGTGCAAGCCTGGTTGTGTGTCCTTCGTGTATTGATGCGTGTATCTCTATTGACCCGTCCTGGTCTCGCCAAATGACTGGCTACCTCATTCAAGGATAAGCGATTATAATGGATGGATTAATATTTTAAGTAATAACATAATCTCGCTTTCAAATGAAAAATTGAAATATTTTTTTCTTTTGTAGAAAAACAGCAATATAACAGATATGTGTTTATGTCCCTAGTGCTACATTTATTTGCAGTGGTAACATTTTCTATACAATAAATCTACCTGAATAATTGTTTTCATTTATACTTTTTTTTTAAAGTGGTCTGCAATTTATTTTAAACGTGCTAACTAGGTAATTAGAAGGCATGTCAAAGGAAAAATCATTTCTGTTCCACCATCACAAATACAAAGATGTACAGTTGGCTGAACCTAAATGAGATTTAAATTTGAACAATGTACTTTTTAAATACCATCTTGGTGCATCTACAGAAGAAAATTAAGAATAGGTGGTTACTATGTTATTAACTTGGACAATAACACAAAACTTGTCTTGTTGAAACTATGCAATGGACAGAAATGAACCTTCCTTCCAAAAAAATAATTTAGCATTGAAATCTTTTCCCGTCTTGGATAAATTCTCAAACTGAAGGCTGAATTTTTCTTAGTTTTTTTTTTTTTTTAGTGTGAAATTATGTTATTGTGGTAAAAAAAAAAAATATATATATATTTTTTATTTGTAGCAGCTCATCCCCAGAGGTGAAAATGCTTGTGACGGGTGCTGTATCTGTGAACGGTCCAAACTAGAATAAACAAGGAGGATTTGTGGTGCCGCATAAGAAGCCAACAGATTCTGGTCAAGATGTTTTTTTTTTTTTTTTTTTTTAATCTAAATCAACTCATGCGTGTCATTAAATTTTAAACAAGTTTTGTTGATTTTTACAGCTTATTGCAATTGAATCTGTGAAGAATATTGGTGGTGTAACAAAATATGTTGTCCGTTTGAAATATGTTTCATCTGGGGCCTTGCGAAACTGCTACAGTCCCAGTTTGTGCAAATATCCAATGCAAAATAAACGTGGTACACATGCAGATAAATGTCAAGCAATAGAGTGACTGTTATTGGATTAACTTATTGTCCCATACAGTTTTACACAAGGCTGATTGACAGTGCTAAGACTTACTCCTGGCTCTGATTGGTTGTTTCTGACCGAGCGGTATATTTCTCCAGATGACGGTAGAACCACAGAAGGCAGAGGAACTTGTTTTTTTCCCCCTACAGATTAGCTGTCTGATGATGTCAAACAAATATGTAAAAAACATATCTTTTTTCCCCCCGTAAAAGTTAAATACTGCACCTTTAAAGTAAAACAGACCTTTGCTGATGAAACTGTACACATTCAGTGAACTAGATAGTGGAGTCGTTTTTATTTGCAGCAGCTGCTTCTGGCAGCATTTTCTTTCTGTTTATTTCTACGCCTCAAACATGAGAGAGGTTGTCAGGCTGTAGCATTCCCAGCTGTAGGTTCATAAATGTAACCTCCAGCTCTCATCCTGTTCCAGCATGTAGGATGCTGCAGCATGTGGAACCGGCTGCTGATTAATAAGCACTTTGACTCCCACACTGTGAAATGGGGACTAAACGTCACTAGATAAAAACCAATGCGAGCTAAAGCCCACACTGAGGATTTGTTGCTAGGCACTTTGCAGACAGTCCGTATTTTCTTAATCAATATGGGCTTACACCTAACATTATATCCTATTCACTTGAGGCTAGAGTGTAATATTAGCCGGCCTTTATGACCCGGCTTGAGTAGTTGCACTCTTAATTCAACGCGACATGCTGTCCAAGCAATTTCTGGGAATAGGAAAAGGTCAAGTGTTTATGCGGCATTTCCGCATCCTTGAGGTATCGCACACAGATTCAGACATATTCCCAAAGAGCGCCTTAATGCATCAAAGCAGATTATCTGTCAGAGTCAGGACTCTGCTGGAAGTCAAACAGCATTGATCTTCTATCTTTTTATTTGTTTTTATTAGCTTTCTTAACTTTAATTGTAAACAGTGAGCTCTGGGGAAATAATTTTGCCAAACTATTAAGAATCTTAAATAATAATTTGTGGAATTACAGCAGGCAGAACAAGTGAAAATGGGGAAAATAATTAGTTTGTTGTTTGTATGCTGATATTTTTCTCCAAGCAAACCTTGACCCAAGTGACCATGGTCCTCTGCCTCGTACTGTTATGTAACACCATAAAAATCGAAGGGAAGATAAAGGTGATTAACCAATGGAGTATAAAAACAAGTGCAGGTTTTTTGTGGTTATTTATTTATTTATTTATTTTTTACCATTAGTCCAGTACACATAAGAACCATTCGGATTGATGGAAAACAAATAAACTTGCATACCAAATGCACAAAAAATTACACAACCAAGCCAACAGAAACCTATTTGCATAATCAAATTACTCTTTATTTAATGAGTGATGATCATGAAAACACACTGATCTTGAATATATGTTTAAAACAGGACTGCTCCCCCTTTACGATCTAGGTCATCCAGTGGTATAACACTGCGGCTCCCTTGATGGTTCCCCTCTGCCATTTAGATTAGTGGCAAACATGTGAACAAATCTGCTGATGTATCTATGTTGCCGCAGTAGGTTGCAAAAACATCCATCTAAAAGCACAACTAACTACAAAGAACACAAATTTGTTTAAACTTTTTTTTGTATTTAGCAATTTATCTTTGTGGCTTAGAAGCAATACTGCTGTGGACAACAATTGCTAGAATCTTGCAAGAGTCTGGTGTGAAGAGTTTCTGCTCCAACATGTGAACACAAGCTCTTTTAGTTTTCTCAGGATTAACAAATTCTCATCATTATAATCTTTGATCCTCTTATTGCTCAACATTTACCTCCTCTTATAGATTTCAAATTGCACACCCTGCCCTGAAGGGTTATTACAGTGCTGAATCTGCTGACATTTCATCAAGTCAAGGTTTGAACATGGATGTTAATGGACTAGCAATTACAGGACTCCCTGCAGTCTTTTAACGTGTACCTTCTAAATACCTTTAATGTCTGCACCAACATGCCTTTTATTACCCTATTAAAATATAATTTGTCACATGGCTTGGTATATCTTTCTGGTATGCAAACTGCAAAACCCAGGTACTCTGGGTGAACTCTACCTCTCTGTGCCCATGAGGTCAATTCAGTTTATTAGCACCCTTCCCTTCACGGGGAACAGGCAATTGTTATTTCTGCTTTGCCTGACATTCTTGCTCACTATATTTTACTGTTTTTTTTGTTTTGTTTTGTTTGTTTTTTTGCTTTAGAATTTGTACCCATAGTTTTATCCTTGTTCATCCCTAGTTGAAAACAGTGTTTTGATTTTCAGAAGTGAGTTTATAAAATATTTGGGCCTCACTTTGTCCAGTTTTAGAGCTCATTTAAGTGATTTTCAATAGCTACTTGTACTTAATGGCAGTGAGATTTTTACTGCCTCAAATCAGGTAAATGGTAGACTGGATCAACTGGAGGAGTGCCATTAATGGCTTGTTCACTTAATTAGCTCTGGTCACGTGTGAATAACCATTGGCAGATGCAAGCAATCTTCAAAACAAACCTTAAAACATTTGAAGAGCTGCTAGTAAGGGTTTGTGTTGCTTCACAAATTAAGTTGTGCAACAACAATGATCAGCAATATTGTGAAACAGTTTGGTACCCAATCTCATAATTATGTCTTTGTGTTAAAAAATATTAAAAACATTTCTTTTTTTTACAAACTGAAGTTATTGTGCAAAAAGTGCAGCCAGTACTATTAGATAAATGTGATATTGGCATTATTATAATGGTAGTGCTAGAGGCCAAAATAAATTGAAACAACTGATTAACTTTTAGGTTGGTAAAATGTATTTAATAATGCATGTTTAAAATGGTATTAATTTGAGTGAAAAAACATTTTACGGCAGGAAACTTTGTATAACTTGAACAAGGAATCCAAAGACTTCAATATAGAAATGAGCAAATATTTATCTGCCTAATTACTGTGTGCAGTGCACAAGTTGTTATGCACCAAGCACACCATTTATAGTGTTTGTACACACACTCATTAACACATTTTTACAACTGCTGTTTATTAAATGGACAAATGTTTGAAGAGATTATTACAGGCTGCATCATGGGCACACAGTGTAATCAACATTAAGGTTGTTTTTATTGCAAAAGAGGATTCTGTGAGCTATTTTAATTTGCTCTGAAATATGTCATCTTAGGTGCTACCTTGAACTGCTGATGAAATAAAAGTTTGTCGAACTGCTTTAGAGATGAGGTCTCAGAAATATTTTGGCCTGTTCTAAGTGTATACACACCCTTGGTTTGCAAATTTGCAAGCTTTTAACAAGTTAAACAAACAGAACTGCACACAACCAATGTTAATTTCTTCTTTGTTGCATTGTTTGCACACAGACAAAACATGTTAAAACTTTCCATGTGAAAAAAACAAAACGACAAAAAAGAAACTTAAATACTGCCACACCAAAGAGTTAGTGCTCTGTGAAAGCTGAACATTAAATGAGCTTTGGCTTCCATATGCTCGAGTCTGGGACACTGCTTCTCTTGGACAATTAAAAGCCTGCCAGGAGTTTTTAATAGCACTGGTCTTAAAAGTCGCAATAGGTTAAATTTATTAATCATAATTTTAGGGTTTAAAAAGTCTTAAATTCATTTAGCTATGAATAAAACTTGCATGCATGTCCATTATTCTTTTTCTCCAGTCAGTTTCTAAAACAACAGACCTGGCAGCAGTCATGTGTTCAATTCATGCGTTGTGGTCATATGAATATGTTGCTTGTAGCTGTGGTTTCTCGGTTTTCTTTTTTCTCTCCTGTCTACAGATTTAGAATCCGATTGTGTTTTTCCTGGGTTTTTTTTCCCTCCATCCGTCGTCCTCTCCTATTTTTATCTCTTCCTCTCCCTTTTAACTTTTTACCCCACCTCTCTTCATTTAATCTTTTTTTTTTCCTTTTTTTTGTCTGTGGTCATTACATTTGAATTAAACCCAAAGCAATTTCTGAGTAAATCTGATGGAGCGAAATAATTGGCCATTTTGAGAGGAAATTACTTCAAGACATTCAACCCGCCTTGCAAACCTGGGGAAGAATTTTGCTCCTGAAAGCAGCTTATTCTATGTTTAGGCAATTAAGCCTGTCTTGAGACATATCCACTACCAGCTCCTTTATTATGAGAAAGTGATTTATTTGCAGACTGTTGGCTAAATTCCCTCTGCCCCATCAGTAATCATTTAAAAGCCAGATTTATGAAGTAGGAAGGCACTGGGTTTCATGTAAGCTTGGTGTAAAAAGCAGTTGAGTCACAGTCTAGAGCCACAAACATTGATTTTAATGACATTGTATGCACATTTTGAATACTTGTTGGATGCTCCGGCAGCTGCCATGCAACACTCCCTCCAATGGTGATAAGATCACCATTCTTTACGTGTCAGTTCATTGACAGTTGGTTAATTTCCATAATCTTCGCTTGTCTGAATGTGAACCAAATCAGATTCAGATTGCACAATTCCTTTTGGACGTTTACGACAAAGTCTAACTTTTTATGTTAGGGTGTTTATTGAGAAGTTCAAAACTAAAGCTTGGAGGGAAAGTAGGAATTCTGCAACACCATGCACTTATTCAGAGTGTAGAGAATAATTTGCTGCGTGAAAGGAAAATTATCGGTCTGGGCTGTTTATTGCAACCATCAATCACTGCAGTGTGAAGTATTCTGCAGACCGATCTAATCTAGCTACTGGGCTAAAATCTGTGCAGGAGAGGGGCATAAAGCCTGCCAGTAAAACATGCTGAACAGCTGGAAACAATGCTGGAGGTAGTTTCCTTGGGTCTGCTGACAGGAAACAGGAAACAGACTTAGCAGAGATCAACATTATCAGTGTGAGCTTGCCATCTAGCTGTCTTGATCTGCACATTCAGCTGCATCACGGTCATAGGTCACTTCACACTCTCCCACTTAAAACAGAAACATTGCAGGAATCTGGGATGGGAATTTCCTGCAGCTCACTTCTGACACTTAAAAGCTTCATGAGTGCAGCTATGAAAGTGCCGTCTCAGCACTTCATTGTCACCTTACCCTCATGATCTGCAGGAAGAACTGATTCACTTTAGAAGATAACGCGGAGAAAACAGTTGAGAGTTATTATTGATGTGGATGGATGTGTGCACCAACATGCTGTTTAACCCCCCTTTGACCTCCATGTGCCTTATCCTCTCTCTGTAAAGTGTTTGAATCTTGTTGGGGGTCTTATGAGTCCCTGGGGTCTTTTGTGGCCTAATAAAGTCGAGGCACATCTGGCTTTATGTTGGTCCTCGTCTCTCACTGAACATGTAAATGAAAACATCAAGTTTTAGATCCGTCTAGTCTTTGGATTAACTTTGAGGTTTGAAATGTAGGAAAGAAATCAACTCAAAATGGTCGATGGAAGAATATCACTGATAAGTGAATCTAAACATTTAAAAATCGCAACATAAGTTTTAGGGCAAAATTTGATTGCGTGTAATTTCAGTTAATAGAAAAACGGCACTTTTTGCTGACTTCAATAATTCATAGAAATTTCCAAACATTTAACGTGTAACAATGCATTGTGTAAAATATAAAAAAAAATGCTTATAAAACAGGTCAGTCAAGGCCATGTCTGCAACTTTTGCATCAAACTTGTTTTTGTGTAAAACGTTTCATTCAGAGGTCCGACTGAGACAGAACTCCTTGTTGGACAACACACTTCACCTGCCTTACCTGCTGGTGGTGGTCAGACGGACCGATGGTGCCGGTGCAAGCCAGCCTCAGCTCCGTCAGACTGCCCCAGGGCAGCTGTGGCTATAATGTAGTAGCTCAACACCACTGGCGTGTGAATGACTGAATGTAGTGTGAGAGACTTTTGGGAAAAGCGCTACCATCAGTTCATTTGTGTGTTCATCTTCTCTTTTACCGTCAGTTGATCTGTAGATCAGTTTGTCCATGAAAGAACAGATGGATAGAAGTTCATCAATTGTCACTCATCCATATATTTGTCTGTTATCAATCTGTCACTTTGTTTGTCCAAGATTCATCCGTCAATCCATTTGAAAGCATCCATCTTTTTCTCCAACATGTATGTTGATCCATCTGTTTGTCCGTTATCAGTCCAATATGACTTATTATGAGACACTGATTTTGAAGTACTGAAGAATGACTTGTTTGTGTAACATGGGAATGTAATATTCTTTCTATATTTTCATTTTAAGGGAAACTGAAAATCTCAAAGATGGGAGAGAGAGTTGGCATCTAATCTCACAATTCCCCAAAAAAACCTATATGTTGAAGATAAACACAGATACTCAGAAGTATTTTTTCCTGGCTTCTTTGCCCCTGCAGTGCTTTTGACAAAAACGCTAGTCGGGTTCCTGTGGAGAAAAGTCCACGCTGAAAAAAAAAAAAAAAATGCTGTGGGGATCAATAAGGCAATTTTCTGCCAGGTCAGCTGCTGACACTTGGGTTATTTACTCTGAGGATGTTGTGGGATAGCGGTGGGGAGCGGGGATAGGTTGTGGCAATAAGTTGGTAGACATATTGCCTTGCTAGCCTAATCTTTCTCTGAGCTCTTTGATCATATTAAACAACATCTGGAGAGATTTCAGATGACGGGTTTAAAAATTAAGGATGACTGCCATCAGTTTTGTATATTTATTGAGAAAAGACTACATATTTTATGGAGGCCATATGTGTGTTTATTAAATTTGGCTGGATTCTTAACAAAAAGGCATTCTGCTCATAAAGAGGGACAAGAGAATGGCCTGTTCGATTGTGATTATCCAGATTCAGAGCAGCTTCAATGTAAAACGTCTAAAATCAGCATGTGCAGTTGGGCTACTGAAATGATTTTATGTTGTTAGTTTTTCACTTTTTGTAGTTATAAAGTATCCTCCAATAGGCTCTACTTCTGAACCAACTCTGCTTTATTAAAATCTGGCTTCTGTCACAGCAGACAGAGGCGTGATCCCTACCAAAATATGTTTTTGTCTCAGTTTAGAGAACATTTCATGCACATTGGTTAAAAACCAGACTGCAGTAAAAGTTTGGATTATTCAGCATGCTTGGGTAAAAAAAAAAAAAGAAAAGAAAAAGAAATAAACAAATAAATAAAAGTTGTTTATAAAGATCAATGTTTGCTATCTTCTACTCTTCATACAAATTATTAATTACTTTGGATATTCAATAGATATTTTGAACTCTCATTGACAAAACATTTCTGCTGTCCAGGAAATATTAGAAAGTGTAACTAAAACGTTAACAGCACTTTGCCTGTTAGAGTAATTGTTTAACCCATGGACAGATACATCTTGAGTTAATTTATAAGCCCATTGCTTAAAAATGAAAAATAAAATAAAATAAAATGGACTTAAAAACCCTCAGTATTTTTTCTGCATTGATCAGTAACTATCAAAAGTATTAATACAAGTAATGAGCAGTGAGGATCCAGTGACAGGTTCATGGGCAACCAAGACAACAGACAATCCAACGGACACGTTACTGAAGCGCCACTGAAAAAATTCCATCCTTTGACAAAAAAAAGAAAATGCCAGAAAATACAGTGAATCACATTTTCTTGTATATGGAATAGACAGACTTAATCAGCATGTTTTTTTCTGTTTTGTTTTAAGCATAACATTCATAACTGGGTGCCTGCAGCTTCTTTAGCGCATCCTGGTGCCATCTGTTCCCTATCAGAAGAAGACAAGCTGGCGGAGGCAATGTGACGCTTTGGGCAATGTTTTTTCTGAGAAACGTTGGGTTCTACCATCCACGTGAACCTTGTTTGACAGATACCAATATCCTTTGCGTTGTTGTTGACCATCCTTCCTTTCATGGAAATATTGTTTCTTGATGGCCGTGGCCTCTTGCAGGGGGGTAAAGCGCTCTGCCACAAACCAAAAATGGATTCGAGATACTGATTTGACCCTCACTTTCCCCTTCATCTCACATCCCTCCTCTCTCATCCAGTCTAGCAAACAAATCCAGTTCCCACCTTGCAAATCACAGGACATTAAGTTCTGCTGCTAAAAAACTTGGCACCACGGCACCCCTTCAGGGGTTTAGCAGAGTCGATGCTTTAATGGGTTGTTGCTAATTTGGCAGCAAAAGTGGGACCAGCACACTGTAAGGTAAATGATAATAATGTTATGCCCAAATGGTGTATATAAATTCAACACTAATATCTTGGGCCCTCTTTTAGGAAAGTTTGACAACAAATTATAATGATGTAGAATAAACTACCTCCGTTGTCAGCCTTTCTTAAAATCTTTGGCATGAAAAAAGCCAACTTCCTCATTCAAAAATTTTATTTTATCTTGGATGGTGTGTGTGTACGGCTGAGAAATAGTCACACCTTGTAAAATATGTTTGCATGATCATTGTGATAACATTGGTTTTAAATTTATGATGTGATGGAACTTAAAAAAATCTTAATATTTATACAAAAAAAATGTTAGATTTGTTTTTGTCAACAATTATCTGTGATACCAGTTTGACTTTTAAGAACATTATGTGGACTGCAGCTCATAGCTTCAAGATTCAACTTGGCAGCGCTACAGGCTAATTGCCTCTATGTCATGCTGCATTTAGATTAGAGCATCCTTTATTTTTAAGTTTTCTGGTGATTTTGTTCCGCAGTTGATCTTTAGCTCAAGTTTATGATTGCATGTTTCATAGAAAGTTTATAACCCTTTTTAAAGGGTTTAATCAATTTTCTTTTATATTATTTCACCTCATCTGTGAATTTTCATGTTCTGCATGAATTTGTAAGCTGTAAGAGGCTACTGCAAAGATTGTCATTAAGGGTGATCCTGTTATAGCAAAACATACTTTGGTTGAAACAAAGTTTCCTAGCTGTAATTTTATTTAGTGAAATAAGCAAATTACATGGTCTGACTGTCTGAGATTGCAAATCTCCTCTTAATCTCTATGAAGTAAAACATCCTAGATTTATCTGAAACTATCATCACGGATTATGCCATTTAGTGCAAATGATTAACATGAGAATATGTGAGCATTTGACTTTTTTCACAAAACAATTCAGGTTGAATTACAGGGGTCATATCACTTCTGGAAGATTAGAGGTTTATCTCTGTCTAAAAAAAAAAGTATGGCAAAACTAGAAGATCTCACTTTGCATGAAAAGGTTTGACTTGCAAATTTGACAAATCTGCCTGTTAAGTTTCCAGCAGGTGATTTGTGCTACATTAAACAATATGAAGATGAATTTAAGTTGAGGTGCAAATGAAGAGAATCAATCAGGCTAATGAATACAATCATTACTTTTCTTGGCGTCGGCGGACATTTAGTCAATATTAGAATACAGAACGTGAAAGACCACGCACATCCACACCAGGAAGTGTCTTCAGTACATTTCTAAATGATTTACTTAGTCCATTGAAATGGATGGACATGACCTACAAATTTGTTTGCAAAGTTTTTTTCCCCCCATCTCATCTAAAAGTGAAATGCAGTTTGACTCTGCTTTTTATAGTGTGAACAGATTTAATTTATGTTTTAAAGTTATATAATGCAACACTAATCAAGTTAATTGTTTACCTTCTCCAGTTCTGAGGGTTTGGGTGTGTCACTACAGTGACTCAAGCAGGATAGATGGTGTCAAATAACAGGCTTTACTTTGACCCTCTGCCACATATACATCAGCCATATCACGGAACCATCCAATTTGACTGCTATGCCCAGGAGAAATGTTCTCAGAGCAGTGGCCCGTCTACTTTCCATCAAGCATGCAGGTGAAGTGGCCTATTTGCTCCTTGAGCCTCACAGACTTACCGTGATGACTTTCAGCGTGAATGAGGATAAGAAAGGAGGGTAGGGAGTTTACCAGACGCATTTCTTCTGAGTTATCTCATTGTTTGTGGACTGCCCATTCTTTAACTACTTGCAGACATTATATCTTATGTTTATTATTTACAAAGAGGTAAATCTGCAATGTGCATTTTCTTATGTTTACAAATAGTTGTTTTTGTCCGTTCTATTGTATTACTTCGGCACACAACAGCCAGCATGTAAACTTACACCAGCTACTGGCCAGTTCCGGTATTCAGTTTTCTCACTTTCTATGTCAGTCTGTTTTAATTTCTGCTGCACCTTTCATGCCTGAGTGCAACACAAGGTTCGTTGCTATGGTGGTCAACTACCGCAAATTTTCCGCAAACTGCAAATCACTCTGCAAAAAGGTGCAAATGCACACTAAGCTGCAAAACGAGTTGCAAACATGATACAAATGGCAAAAGAGGCAAACGCAAAGCAAATGGGACAGGAAAAGACTCCAAACTTAAAATCCTGAAACCCTCAAGAAATAGAAACATCACTTTAACTCAGCATTTGCATACAGAAACCACTGTCCATCAGAATTTTGCTGAACAGCCTCCAAAAGTAACTTAATGCAATCACCCTTGTTCTGTAGATAGATGTTTTCTTTCATTCTGTTTAATTAATGCTGAAATTTTACAATTTTTATTGTCAATACAATCATATTGTAACTTTTCTGATTGAGAGAAAATTTATTTTTACATGATCTTAAAAGTGAACTTTTTGCTTTTTCATTAATTAATTTTTTTTTTTTTTTTTTTTTTTTTTTAGAAAGAACTGTTTGTATATTATATTTTAGTCTCTAAATTCCAAAAAGCTTTTAACAGTCTAACACTGTTTGCTTGCAAGTAAATTAAAACAAATCATATTTGTTTTCCACAAAGACATGACTCAATACCATTTATTTTTTCACAATTCATCTTTAGTGATTGTAAGAATCAGCTTCTGCATTTTGTTTTTAAATTTGGTCAGCTATCCTGGTAAAAGTGGCAAAGTAAATCTTTAAGCCTCTCAAAAGCATAAATCATCTGTCAATAAACGATGGATGAATGTTTGGGTTGTTTGACGAGAGATGTAGTAGCAGATTTGAGCAGGTGAAGCAACACTTGAGTCAACAGCAGACTCCAGGAGTCAGAGAGGAGGGAAAACGGGCGTTAGAAACCAGCCTGTCTCAGTCTTTCACAAAAGGCAGCATTGCTTTCTTTGTGCCACTCCACAGATATCTCTAGCTGGCACGCACATGAATGAGTAAAGGCCGCTGTTGTTTTTGTCCGACACCAAATCCTCTCCTCCCCCCTGCCGACGCCCCTGCATCCAACCTCCGGTTGATGAAAAGTGTAGAGACCGCACAAAGACGGCCATTGTTTTACTGTCTGCGTCAGTGGGGGGCCAACATGACATGTACCTCAAAAACAAAAGTTGGTTAGAGGCCTCTGCTGAGGCTTGACACGTTACTGGGAGAGTGACAACCCGGTTATTATAGCAAAGGATTCTGGGAAGCTTCGTAAGAAGAAAAGACTATTCAATCACAGCCTTGACCAGTGAACCTGCTTAGAGGAGGAACTGTGGTTCTAATTGTCATAGCTGAAGTCATAGGCATATTCAGCACTTTGGTTGCTACTGATATAGTGTTAGCTGAATACTTGCTGGCGGCGAATGGATGGGATGGACGCAGGAAGGCTGTGAGGGCCTGAGGCAGACTTCCTCCTATAGAGACCCCATGAGACCCCACGGTGATGTCAGAGATGTTTTTGTTTCTCCTGGTGAGCGCCAATTAGCCCATCGCCGTTTGCTGCTAGAGAAAGGCTTTTTGTTCTCCGCCACAGAGTATCAGCTGGGCTTTCCTTACTGACGTCTGGCTCGCTACAAATGGCAGCTAGTCAGGAAACAAGATCCTGCAGCAGTAAAGTGATTACACATATCACATGCTGCAGGCTGAACAGCGTGGTTGGTGTTGAATCGGACAACATCTCATTCATTAAGCTGCAAAAATGCATAGTCATTGACATTTTCCACTTGTCTTCAGTGTGTTACACAAATGCACAATTTATTATGAGTAGCTATAGCTGTGGTCTCAATAGAATATTTGTCATATGCAGAAAACATCAGTGTTGTCAGTAAAGTGAAGCTCTTATATTATTACCTTACACATATAATACATGATAAACAACCAGAACACAGAAAGGAAGTCTAAAATTATTTCAAATTGCAGTGTGTTTTGTCTAAAAGCAGTCAGCAATTGTAAAGTGTTATGGTGATTGGTATTTTTTAAATTTACACTTCTGCAGCTCCCACTCATTGCAGGAGTGTGAGGGGGCTGTACTGTCTCCCTTATTAGGTTCCCTCCTGATGACCCTGATGTGATAAGTATTGCATAGCGGTCCTTTATCACCTGCTGTATCTCGCTGTTCAAAGGTTTTGGTCAGAAGAGCTATATAAAAATGTCTTTAGTTTATTTACAGTGACGACGCAATAGGAGTTCACCCTGCAATCGGTGGATTGCCGGTTGTTTTTCTGGATTCCCGATTCACCCGCACTCATCGTTTGTGTCCCTGGGCACGACACTTCACCCACCTTGCCTGCTGGTGTTCTTGGCCTCAAAGTGAGCATAGAACGCTTCATCTGACATGTTGTTTAGGTTTGTTTAACATTATCAGGATTGAAATTCATCAATTTGATATCCCTGCTTAAGACCACGTATGAGCTTCTGCTCAGTTTCTTGGAAGCTTAGTCTTCTAAGCTGTAACATGTGTGGGCTCGAGATTTTCCGGCTTTCAAAAAGTGAGGGAGGAAAAAAAGGGTGTGGACAAATATTCGACTGCAAGTCAGGGCATTTGTAACAAGTTCACAAAGTGTTAAAGGGCTAACTGAGCACTCATGTAAAGCTCTGCAAACTCTGCAATTATAGGAAAACATTGGCTTCTAAAACTCAGTCTTTAGGCTTTACAACACAAAAAAATGAACCCTGTAGGCATCAACAAGAAGGGGAAAAGATTAACTTTGCAATGTTTACAGGTACAAACTAAAACCCTGAGTGTATAGCCAAAATAAGCTCAAGTTATATTATTCAGATGCAAGGCTACTGTTTTTAATTTTTTAAGCCAGGTTTGTATAATATACTTTATGTGTTCTGAGCTGCTGGAAGAATAATTTAAGTATTCTTTTCACATTTGACTTTGGGCAATCTGAGGATTGACGAGAACTCATTCGAAGGTCACTCATAATGTCAGATCTTTTAGGATTATTAAAGATGTGAGCGCAGACCATTGAATGGGATCTGCTGGAGATGTTGACCCTGCTTCTGCCTCACGGTGGCGTGTGTCAGCCAGACTGATTTTTTCTCCAGTATGAAACTGTACATTAATGTTTATGGTGTAATGGCAATAAAGGTTCTCTGCTCCACTTTGTTCACCATGACAAAAAATTCTTTAAAACAACACAATTGTATATTGTTCCTTTTTTCTTCTTTCATTCAACTTCTATCACCATTTATTTGGTGTCCTTCTGTGGACAATCTGAAGGCCATTTAGCTGAGTGACTCCTCCACTCCCCACTGTTGTAATTGGCTCCCTTGTCCCTCAGCTGCTTTGGTGACTGCACTGAAATTGAGGGCCAGTATGGCTCTTTCATCCTGGGGGAAAAAAAAAGTGAATCATTGATGGCCTTTACAACTAACCTCTTCACATCAGGTCCATCCAGTAACATAAAATAAAGGTCAAACTAAACCTGATATTTAAGTTTTCCATTAACCATTCTTGGCAGTCGATTTTCTTTCTATTACAAACTAAAATCTGACGCAGTAATGTGATGGGCACAAGCAGATCACATGATGGTTTATCAGTTCTTCTTGGCTTGTTGTGATGAGTTTGACCTTCTTGATAAAGCTCTTATCAGATCTGTTTTTTTTTTTTGGAAATGTCCAATAAGAAACAAAGTTAGTTTTTCCCCTAAAACAGTGGCGATATCAGACGTAGCAATAAGTGATCTGACCAAAAGATCTTGATTATTTGATGTTTTTTTTGAGTGAGGATTGTTGTAAAAAGACAATTCTCTCTTCAAATTAGGTTGAACTTTTGATCAAATGATACAGTGCGTTTGCCTGCCATAATTTACTATCTCGTAATTCACAGTAGAAAGCTTAGAAGATTGCAGCACTTTTTTAAAGCTGAAATTTGACTGGTGTTGCTACTTGAAAACTCAGGGTCTCTTTCCTAATAATTCAACTGCTTTTGCTCTCACCTCAGTTGAAAGGAGACATTTCATGATTTTTTTTTGACAGTTTAAGTTTCTATCATTTATGTGGAAAATAATACTTCTATATTTGCATAAAATGCTAAACTTGTTTCAATTGCTTTTGAGAACTTATCTTTGGGCAAATGCTTTTGGCGAAGTGTAGGGTTTTGAAGATCCAGGTTCATGCTCTCACCTAAAATCATCTCCATTGATGCAGTTACATTATACTTGCAAATGCAAGTACTTTGATTTGTTATGCTCCATCACCCATGCGGAGCTGACCACTCCTCCAGTGGTCATCCTGCTTCAGAAGCCAAAAACTTTACTCTTCCATCCCCTTTCTCATGTTGTGTAGTAACGTTCGTGTCATGCACCGATGCTCATGTGTCCTGCTGACTGACACCTTGCAGGGTTTTGTCTGAAGTCTCAGGCGGATGTTGTTTCCTTCCTTCATGAAGCTCTGCTGATAGACGTCTTGTTATTGTAACTTGCTTTCTTTTGACAGACTCATTGAAAGGGTGATTATGTGGTGTGGTTCCTTCTACTGTCATTGGATTGTTTTTTTTTTTTTTTTCATGTATGAAGTAATGGTACTTTACCTGACATATTTTGTCAAAATGTAAGAAAAACTGCTTTAAAGAGGCAATAAGATTTTGAGCCGTGGTGAAGCTGATGGATGATACCTTTCAGAATTAGGCACCTGAGTGTGATACATCAGCATGCAATGTGGCATGAATTGTATTCCAACTCGCAATGCACTGTGGGAGAAAAGAATCTATAGTAAAGTAAAAAAATAAATAAATAAGGTATTTAATTTCTTCGGGGTTTTTTCTAGCGTTCACTAATGCACTAAGGCTCATGCTTTGGTTTTGAGATTTTTATTTTTGTCAGTTTTGTGGCACAGAAACTCAAAGGTCAATGTTAGAATTCAACATGAAACTAAGTGTAACATACAGACGTGGTCTGGCTGCTGTTAGTTGTTTTGTGCTCCTTTGTGGTCAAACAGCTAATTTGGCAGGACGTGATAACAGTTGTTTACGGGTTTAACTGTCGTCCCCAGCTTCTTGTCTAACAGCTGTGTAAGCCGGCTTCCTTTCATGTTCCCAGCACATCTAATGTAGCCCAGCACTAGACCTCTAATTAAGAAGTAGATGTTTTCCCTCGGTGGAACATATGTGTACGTTGTTCTCGCAAAAGTGAGTTTGTAACGCTGAGAATGTACCTGCATTTATTGGTGCTTTTTGCTTTTAGTGCACGTGATTCCGGCGGGTTGCTTGATGTGACTGATAGAGCTCTGTTTATTAAAACTGCTAATATGGATGGAAGAATGAGCGAGGGTCAACGACAGTGGAGTTTAACAGGGGTTTGGGGTTTTAGATGTGCAATAAGATGGTCCTGTCTAGATCACGCAGGCTCTGATGAAGCAGATCCTGAAATGCTGTTAAATGTTCTGCTTTTTTATATAGTAAACACAATTTGCCATCTATAGTTCTATAACTGTAATACTTGTGTTTTTTGTGACATGAAATATATTCCATATAGCTGAATTTGTGTTTTTGCAAGAGATTTAAGCCAATTAAGAGACAGTACTAACAGGTGGGGTTATAAGGATTTTTGCATTAAGTAAAATTTTTTAGCTTTTTTTCTGTCACCTCATTTAATCCATAGGAAGAGTATATTGAAAAATGTTAGCATTTTTTTAATATACCTATTATGTATATTATACCTAATCGGGGTAACCGGTTTATGCAAACTAGTGATGAAAATGATTTATTTGAATTTGATCTACGCTAACACAAATCTACAAATCTGGTATCCACTATCACACGCGTGTTTGTTATGAGTTTTTCCCTTTTTTTGACTCCAATTAACTGTTGCCTGCAGCTCCGGTGGTGGTGTGTACATGACAGAGCTCTATCAGTCTTTCATGGCCACATTTCTGCACAGAAAGCAAGACAAACAAGGAAGATCCCCTCTCAGTGCCTGGACTGTAATAACTGTGTCACCTGATAAGATTAGGTGACACACCTGTCTGTTCAGGTATTGACAATCTTAGTGGTTCAGATTAGCTATCTGTGCCATCTGTATACGTGTGGTTTACTGGAACAAATATGAAAAACTATGGATTTCTGTGCTTTCTATTACTTTTCCTGGGGCCTGGCTGTATAAAATGGAGACCATTAGCAGGGATGGAGTTGAAGATTAAACTCTCAGTAATTGTGATACAAATTCTCATGGAAATAATGTACACACACACACACACACACACACACACACACACACACACACACACACACACACCCTTAATATACTAAAACTGCTTATGTAATTATGTTTACGGTGCTCATCCATCAGCCAGTAGCAATGCTGGTGAAAGTGACTTCATCTGTTATGTTGCAGAATCATTGCGAGGGGTCTGTTTTTTTTTTTTTTTCTTTTTCTCCCCTTTCTCCCAGCCTGGATCCCTAGGAGGAGCCTGAGGCGAGAGAGAGAGATAAGAGCACCACTGCGGAAACAGTTTTGGGCTTGGCTACTTCTGTTGTTGGCTTGTCCTCTGTTCACCCTCTGCATTTCTGTTTGAGCAGATTCAGCTGGTTGAACAAAGCTCAACATGATAAGGCAGAAAAAGAACTCTGCCGAGGAAGAGCAGCCATGACTTGAGGCATTTGTTTGGGATTCTTTTTGTGTGTGTGTGTGTGTGTGAATCTGAGCAAACTGTTTGTTAATATGATTCAAAGAGGCCCCGGTGAAGTTGTAGTGATTTATTGCTTGACTCGTTTTTAGTGGGAATGCGCTTGACTTTAAATCTCACCTCTCACCTGGCAGTCTTTTGTAATACTTATAGATTTACGTGCTTTTCAGACTAGGTGGGGAGTTGTTGGCTGTAGGCCCGCTCTGTCACCGTGATTAGTTGTATAGTAGTTGGCAGACAACATTGTATAATCTGGCTGAGACGTATGTGAAAACTTTGCAGACAAATCCTGAAAGAGAAGATTTTTCTCCCACAAATATTTTTTTTCTTTCCCATTAAAAGAAAATAATAAAACTGTGAGTTGTTTGGGTGGTTTTTACAGCGCTGTGTTGGGCTGTGTTCTGTTTTGGCACTTTCATTTCCTTTGGGTCATACCCTGCACTCTGTTGGAAAACCCTGTCTAAGCTTGCTTTGTTATTTTCCAACACTGCTCAGTTCTGTTCTCTCTGGTGATGATGCATAGTGCTTGTCAAAAATTGAGCAATACGGCGTTGGAGACGTGGGAAGAAAGAAACAGCCAGAAAGATAACCGAATGTTCAAACTGAGGTTGTGCGAATGATTTTTTTTTTTTTTTTTTTATCCCTTCACTCAGGAAGGAGTCAAACACTGACATTTTAGTTATCTAAACTCTCTTTGCCCCAGCCACTGTTTTAAAGGATACTGTTTTTTTTCCCTTTATACCACATTAAATGTGCATGACAGAAGCCAAAGGAAAGGGCATGTGTAAGCTGACAACAGATTTAAGAAAACATACTTTGGAGGCCACTGAGCTATTCAGTTCATTTCAGCTTTTCATTAAAATGAAGGATATTGAAACTTACTGGAGGTGGTATTGGTGGTTCATTATGGTGGTGCAAACATTTCACAGAGTACAGGGTTCTGCAGCAATGGAGGTCTGTCCATGACTGTTGCACATGCAGGAAACAAAGCATGGACTCCAGTAATTCAAGTAATTTATTGTAAAAAAAAAAAATATATATATATATATATATTGCACTGTGGCTTATATGCATATGGCTTTTTGCTGTTCATCTGGCTACAGCATAAAAGCGTCTTGTCAGGGATTTAAAAATTAATAACCCATAAGATGGGTGTGTGCTGGGCTGCCCATGGTAGGGTTTCAGGAGATTGAAGGAAATTGTGTTTTTTCAGTCAACGTTTCACGTGCAAAATAAATGTGTGACAGAGAAACCTGGCATTTTGTCTAATTTAAAATGTACCCATTTTTATTTGGGCTACCTTACAACATGCATTTCTTAATAATATTTACTTTTATACTATTTTTTATTGATGTTCTCATGGAACCAATACTAGAACATGCAGTTCAAAAAGCAAAATTAACAAACCCAAGAGAATAGTGTAAAATTGGGTGTTATCAACGTTGTTGGACATAATTTCTTTATCTAGAAAATTCAATTTTTTACAAGAATTTTTAATCCCTTTTCTGTCTTGTCAGTAAAGGGGGAGGTTTGCCATATCCCGCCACGGTCCAGCAACATTGGAAAGGTAATGGAGAGCCTGGAGACTTTGTCAGTCATAATCCAATGTAAAAGGGTTATATACAAAACATAACTCTTATACATTCTTAAGTACCATGCTCAGGCTGGAAGTTGAGGCGTGCAATAAAGCACATCTAAAGAAACTTTTACCTTTTCACTTTTTCTAATAAAGTTTTTACGGCGAAGTGATTTACATGCGCACGGCTTCAGGTAGTGACCCGCAACTTTTTAATTGGTCATAGTAGAAAGATTACGCCAAAGAATGCCGTGTAAATTAGTCATCTAAGGTCTATCAGCAGAGCACAGAAATATGAAGTTGTTCCAAAAAGATGGATGCAACAAATGTTAGTTGAAATGGACAGAGACAAAGAGGGTAATTTACAGAGCAGAGCAACAACAAAGGAGCAATAAAATCCAGTCCAGAAGATGAAGCACCCACCGAGCGCTCTGTAAACAAAGTTAAACTGAAGATGCACCCGAGTGAGCACAGCATCTTTGTTTTAATAATCCCTTTATAACAGCCTTATGTCTGTGATAACACAGATGAGTTGGCCATCAATTAATAGCGGCTGCGGGTGACTCATATTACCCATTTGCTATCTTTACCCTGCACCTCAAAGACACAAACCAGAATAGATTGAATAATAACACATGGGTCATTTGGCTTATGTGGGAGGGTGGCAAAGCCCACTATTTGCTTCAGTGGCACTTTAGTGAAGAGCGTGGTGGTTGAAAGATAAACAATTGCTAACTCTTATTTGCAGGTTTCTCACAGGAATAAATGGGCTGTGTCCTCCAGCGAGGTTCAAATTACTGCTATGTAGCTGCAAATTTGTTTCCTTTGGGGAAATCTGAGACCACACAGAGCATCTTCTCCCGAGGTAATCATTATCATTTCTGTCAGGATCTTGTTAGGCCACCTTCATTGCTTTAGCTATTCATGTCCTTGGGGTATCCACTGAGCTGCCAGTCACTGCTTACTGACTGATTATTTAGCAGAAAAGCCAGTTTGAGTCGACAAGCCTACTGTGCAGAGGTCATTTCAAGGTGCTGCGTCTTCAGTGCCACCTAACGTCTGGTCTGACGCCAAACATTGTAAGCCATGAATTAATTTACCACCGGCGTCGCTCCACATTAATTTCCTCTGCGCTGCACGCCAAAATCTTGTTTTGACTGGGATTTAGTCTGGATCAGATACTTGAGGGGAGATAAGGTCAACAGAGAAACCTTCAAAGCTCCGGCATTATTGCACGTTCTTAATGAATAACCTCCACTATAATACGTAGTCAGTTGATCGTCTGGCTTTGTGAAAAGCTTTGCTAACAACAATCTGTTGGGAGAACATTGGACAGAAGACTTACTGCTGCAATGTTGAACAGAGACCCTTGTCGCAGGGAACATCAAACATTCAAATCTAACATTCCCAGCAGGGGAACTGCATGAGACTAGGTAGACCAGTAAACCAAGGAATTGGTAATCTGGTTTCACACTCATAAACATCTGAGGAAATACAGAGGAAAGATTTTAATTCATGTCATGTGATGAGAAAAGATGTATTATTGATTCAAAAAAATGTTTGTGTTTTGCAAAAGTCTAGATTTTGGTATATTTGAATAAGGGGGCAATCATTTTATCTCCATATGAATTTCATTCCAGCTTTAAGGCTGTGTGCCAACTTTTTATTTCTCTCCTCTGAGACTGAAGGTGAGGGTTTGTTTGCTTTTTTTTCTTTTCTTTATCTTTAACAAGGAGAAAACAGTCTGTTTTTCTGCAGTCTACCAAAGCATACCTTACGGAGGAATTCAAGGCTGGAAGTAATCTTCAAAGAATGGTTCTACATTTGGAAAGATGCAATGCTTCTCTTTAATGAGTTGGATGGGAAGATCAATACTTCTGTCATTTGAATATGAACAATAAGAGACTCTGCCTGGTTTTGTCCAATTTTTACAGAATGTGCCAGCATATTGTAGGACCACTGATTAACTGTATTAGGTGTTGTAATCAATCAAACATGCACCGTGCAGCTTGGCGAAGAGCAAAAATTCCCATCATTCAACTTCTAAGTTTTGACTTCTAAACAAACTGCAGGTTTAGAAAATACTGGCTGCCTTTTATCTATGTTTTAAAGTTTCTTTTTTATGTAGAACAGTGATTCTGAACCTATGGCTTTTAGTCCCTATTTCACCACCTTTCTCATTCATTTCAGGTTTAATTATTAATAAATCAAGCAGAATCTTATTTATTATTAATCTGGTCTGTAACCCTGACTTGACCAGCTCTAAAATGTTTTCATTATACAATCTCGGCACATGCCAATGAAGTTGTTTTGAAAATGACTCAGGACTACAGTGCTATTTTGCAAACATATGATATAATGTCGCTGTGAGCCAGTTGTAATTCCAGTTAAGGTTTTTCTGCTGATGGTTGCAGAAGGTATAAATCATTTTTACATTTTGGTAAAATGAAATGCACAGTAGCGGGAATTGTTAGTTATCTCTAAAATGTCTAAAATCTCGTAGGATGAGCTGGATGTATCATTGCATCCCAGTTCGTCACCCATAAAGTCTGTTTTGGAATAGAGCATGAGTTAAATCCAGAAATTAACAGTTCCAAAGATGGTTTGCCCTCATACTGGTCTATTGTTTATCATTTTTATGTGTGTTTTTACCCCGTAATGGCTAAATATTTCTACCAAAAACAGAATATGTCACACATATGACAATCAACTGCTGCAAATTGGCAGTCAATCGGAATCTGCCAATTTCTATTAATTTCTTTTTTTTTATAGACACGTGAAATAATCAGATTTTTATTTCCTTCCTACCATTCCTACCATTTTTTGCATGCAAATGCATCAACCACCAGGTCCCCAAACATGGGGAATAAGTTTTTTTTTTTTTTTTTTGTTAGCCTGTTTTACAGAACTGTCAGGACAAATCTTTGTCTTGTTGTTGCATTTGTTGGGAGTAAAAACAAAAAGAGTCAAAATTTAGAATGGCTTGGCAGAACTCAAAGAAACCCAGATATCTTCTATAAAACTTGGCTAGGAACACTGACTTATGTTGCTGTGTAGTTACTTTGGATTTGTCATGTTTTTTTCTGTTCTGCTCTACAGAAACACTTTCTTGAGATATTTGGATTTTAAACCAGCTTGCAGGTGCTGTTGAAGCATAGCAGGTAGGCATGCTGAGGATTGGTTTGGATGCCAAGCACTAAGTTGTAATATATTTTCCTTCATTACTCACTGATAGGCGTTTTGGGCTTTCTCTCGAATGCCAATGATCTGAGATTAGTTTCATTGTGAAACTGAGCTCTATGAATGAAATTGAACAGACCTGAAATGATGCAGATGAATCATGCTGCCCAGGAAAGGCTGTGTTCCTGGACTTGGTCCCGTTACTTGCAGTAAATGTTGGTAATTTTAGGAAGCCATTGAGGTGTGAAAATAGACAGACTCTGCCAAAGCCTAATCTCATGTTATCATAACCTCCAGTGGCCACCAGCGAGCTTGAATTGCAGAAAAATGTCAGGGAGAAAATGATTCCTGATTCCACAAATGAAAGCAAAACGAAATGCATCATAATATCATCTTACCCTTCTGGCTAGAATACAATGATACATCCAGCCATTTGGTGTGTGTTTGTGTCTCTTTGTGTGTGTAGCAGGACAGCTACTCATTTGTTCTCTGTGGTACGGGAGACTGGCACGCTGTGGCTGGTTATGACTTCTCGAGTTGAGTCAGAAATGACGATGTCCTGATGCCGCTCTGACCAACCTCAGCGGGACCCTTGGGCAGAGCTCCATCCGGCTGTGTCAAGTCTTTGCTGCTCTCTGTTGCTCTCAGACCATCAGTGGTGCTCATTCTCAGCCACATTCTTTTAGAAGCATTTTGGAGGTCATGGTTGGGTTAAACGCAGTGGAGGTTGGCAAATTGTGCGTGGCGGGCACATAAACTGTGTGTTGAAGATGAACATTCCTTGGGCCGTTTTTGCCTTTCTTTCAGAATAATGCACAATCAACTATGTTTATAGTTGCTCTGAATTGGGGCTAAAATTATTCATTGGAATAATTGTGATGAATCAGTTATTCAAATCAACTAATTTAGGAATCAATTAATTAACAAGCTCAAATTAGGCCATTGGCTGAAAGAACAACATACTCAGAGTAGTAATTATGTCAAAACTGTACAACATTTTTCATGTAAGTTAAAAATAAATTCTACCCTGAACAAAAAATATTTAATTCTTCTGGAACTAGACATTTCACTTTGGATTTTTCCCTGTTTGATGACACAAGGTAATTGAGAAGCTGCAATGAATTCAGATTTGTTTCTTGCCCCTGTAACTTAACAATAGCCAGCATGTCACAGTTAATGTGTTGGGGCTTTCCACAACTTGACGCCGATTAGCTTTGTAAAACACTTTAAATGGTTACATTTTAAAGCCATTTTTTCCCCTCTTCTAGAAATATTTCAGTCACAACAACCATTACAATTTAAGCAATTACTAATTACTAGTCTTTCTTTATAAAAACAAGCCCTGTTTGCAGAAATTAAGTATATTGATGCTCTAGCAATAACATGTTTCATCAGTTTGAATGAAAGCAATCTCCAGGATTTGATGAGTCAGCTTCCTACAGCTGCACAGTAGATCAAAAATCACCTAATTAGTTTTGCCATACTCGAGAGAACTATGGAATTAGATAGTTGTACATTTTTCATTACAGTATTTTAATGTTGTTGTTTTTTTAAATTACATGTTTTCCTAATATTGTGCAGCCCCAGTTTGACCTAATAATACTTGCAGTTTTCAATTAAGGTCTAAAGTGCCACTTGATATTTAGATGCTGAAACAATGTTACCAAATGATACTCAGCCTTGCTGTGAAACAACAAAGGGAAAATCTTGCAAATTTCTCTTTAAAAAGTCTGAACACATGGTGTGCATGTTGATTTGTTGCTATGCAGAGCTGCTTTTGCTTTTTTTTTGTCACAATTAAATGTTAAAATTTCATTAGCAAAGACATGCTGCTGAAGCATAAGTAGCAGTTTATGCTTCAGCTTTTCAGTTTTTCAGTTTTTCTTCTCAGTTTAACTTATTGAGGAGAAAAAGCTCTTCAAACCAGCTTGTTCCATATGAAAATATAACGTCATCCATTTTGAAATAAGAAGTTTGATTAACCTCATTTTATGTTCAGTTTCAGCCATTTGTCTGGCTGTATTGTGGGTCTAATCTTTTCTTTGGATACCTTGTGGGTTCTGACCCATTATGCAATCACTGAAAAAGATGTACAAAGGGAAGGGTTTTCATAATGTATCTTAGTTTCTCTGTGCCTGACTTGGAAATGCCATTGCTGAAATCTTTCAGCTGTGGGAAGTGTTGCCGCTTTGAAATCGCCCTTCTGGCAGAGTATGAGTTTACTGTAGCTTTCCACTCTGCCACTCACTCTGTCACATGGCTGCCACTTCCTCCTCAGGGTCTCTTCTCCTGAGAGCTGGCCTGTCAGCCGAGACAATGTGGGTTAGAGGTGTGAGATGTAGCTGGGATATGGAGGAGGGAGAGAAGGCTAAAAATGAGCTCTGCCAAAATGAGAAACGCACAAAGAGTTTTCCATTTCCCTCCACGGTGCTCTCTGAGGAGCCATTATCTTTGGGCACATTTAAATGAGCTGTTTTTGTAAATGGAAATATGTTGGTCTTTATTATCACCTGAGCATATCATGGATGTCTTTAACCTTTGGCAGCTCTGAGGCGCAAGTGATGAACCATGAGACATTACTGCTCAGAAGTGTTATCATTATGGTCCTTCCACCTTGTATTGACTTTCTCTGACAAGGAAAGAGCTCTTGTACATAGAATCATCTTCAGCTGAACTATGTTGACCGAACACACACACTTTCACACAGTTATCCACCCTCTGCTATAAACAATGGCGACTCTGGCAGCCTATTTTGCTGATTGATATGGCTTTGACTTTATGGGCTCCTTCTCCATCTGCAAGGGGCCGACATGGTTTGTTTCCTACGTTTGCAGAGAGTTAGCTGAAGTGAATGAATTGACTTGTGTATCGATAACACTCTCTTCTTGTCTAATGTCGAATTTTTTTTATGGCCACAGGGGGATAGACTGCTGAGGTTTGAGATTAGAGCGTATGCCAGGAAATCTGTCTTGAGATTTTATCTGTGCAGGATGATAACCAGACCTCCCTGTTTTTGAGTTGGGAAATGAACTGGATACAAATCACTTAGGCATGGTATCAAGCTTAGGCCTATGTAGGGATGTTGTTGGAATCCAAAGCATTCCTTCGTGTTGAGGTGCAGTTCATTCCAGTATTTTATTTCTAAAAGAGTTCACAGCAAATGTTCCTTCAAGGCGGCTTACAAGATATGTTCAGTTCATACACAGAAACATGAGTCAAACCAAAAATATATTGCTTGGACTGGTTAGTTTAAAAACAGCCAAAGCCGTTACTTTTAGAGACAACAAGAAATTCTGACTCATCTAAAGTAGCTCCATTTTAGGTTTCAAAAGTTGAAACATTTCTGTTTCTAAACTTTTTTTATCTCATTACATTTTATGAACTTTCTTGCTATTTTCAATTGATCTGTTCTAATAAAACATGTTTGTTTTCTAAAATATTGACACAGATGTTTCAGATAACTTTCCAAGAGACTCTAAAAACCAGTTTTCTCTTATTTTATATATACTCTACACATTGTAAGTAAAAGCTGCCCCTTCTTCATTTTTTGCTGCGTACTCCTGTTCAGTTTGGTGAAAAAGGGTAACACACTTTTCCCTCGCTTAAAAATATTTCACGACTACCACATATTTTGTGGTTTTGAAATATTTTCGGTGGTGAGAAACAACCAGCTGAAACCTTGAGCAGCCGTGACTCTTCCAGCTAAAACTACTGTAGGCTAGCTACCAAATCATGTAGCCTGACTAATTAGCCAGCTAATACCAGCTTGTTATTGTTTTATTTCCCAATAACGAACAGAAGCACAAAATATGCTACACAATAAGCAATTAATTCCAACATTAGCTTAGAAAAAACTTCTGCAAGCAATGTGGTGGCTCCTATTCAGCAGATTTGCTTCACATAGATGTTATTTTCACAGAAGTTAATTACCAGAGAAGTTAATGTGTGAAGGCATAGGAACAGCTCCTCAGAGCCCACAGATGTTGGGCTACATTTACCCTAATTCTATGTATTAATATAAAACAAACAGTACGTTTCAGATAACATTATTAAAACTGAGATAATAATACTATGCTATTTTTAGTCAAGGTTATCATACCTTGAAGTCTCAAAGGTATGAGATTAAAACCCGTATCTCCACAAATGATGACTTGTATAGAAATTAAAACAGATTTTTCACAATTCTTCCAGTTCTTTTGGGTTGTTTAAGTAAAACTAACTTGTAAAGGGAAGTCATATTTTGAGGCGTCATTTCATGTTTGTTTGTTTTTTCTGCTAGGCTAAAATGATGCCTTTATGCTTATAGTGTAAAACTGTAGGTATTGTGGAGATCAGCATGTAAACACCAGCTAACGTCTATACACTGGCATTTATAAATTTCTGACTGAGGAAAAGAAAATGAAAATGGGATACAATGACAACAGCTTGCCTGGTTGTGTGTTTTGAATGCTGTCCCAGTTGTGCACTTTTAGACTGCGTCTTCAACTTATCTTTGCTTCAGTTGTTGTTTCATAGCTTTGTTAAAACACCCAGGTGCTGGCTAAGGTCTCAGCTCTAATGATGGATACTGCCAATGCATTTGTTTGAGTCCCACTGTGTATTCCTTATAAAGGTTATTGATAGAAGCTCGGTAAGAAACTGTGGTCTGGAAAGGAAATGGCCCCAACTTTTAGATTAACCTTTTAACAGCCTGATTGGATCAATTACAGCACATTTTATAAATGAATGCACTTGCTCATGATTTAGCCAGCTTTCATTAGCTTATTGGGAGTGTAAATAGGCTTAGGCCGAAGGTGTCCTTTGTTTGGATTAAACAGATCCTTTTTTTTTTTTTTTTTAATCTTTCTGGCATCTTTTCCTTTTTTAAAGTACTTGTCTATTCAATGTATCATGATTTCTATCGTAAGCTTAACCTTAAGTCATTTAACACTTCAGAAATTCAAAAAAGATTACTACCTGCAACATTGTCCAGTAACCTCACAATTATTGCTTAACAGTTTTGTGGAGGCAAGTGCAGCTGGCCTCCTGAGACGGACCACCTCCTAAGAGGAGAAAACATCCTGCTGCTCATGACAGCCCAGATGTGCTATGTACTCATCTAATCAAAGACAAACATGAAAGAAGCTGAGACACACATGTCTCACAGACATAAGAAGTGGGACTTGGCTTTCTGTGGCTGGTTTTCTTTTCTTTTTCTTTTTTTTCTTTCATAAAATATATTGCATTATAGTTCCAGTTCCATAAATTTGTTGTTTAAGTGTGTCATTAGCTTGTTTATTTTGGCCTCTTTCTCAGACTAAAATATTAAAATGCAAAAGAGCCACAAAATAATCAGGAATATTCACTGACTTCAGTGGGTAAAAAGTTAGGTTTGCACCACTTCATTACCCCCATAAAAA